>NW_027104882.1:423666-428005 GCF_000696795.3 Halyomorpha halys | reverse complement strand
TCTGACTTTTTAAGTTGTAATTATAAACTTAAACAAAATGCCAAAAGTAAATATACTAATATATTTTTAATCAAATTTTCAAAAGTTTTTCTATATTGGCTCATTACTTGTTTGTTTATTGGAGCTATACTCCTATGTAAATACACAATAGGAGGTCACGGTAGCAGCGTGGTAACACGCTTGTGTACCAATCCAAAGGTTACGAGTTCGAGTCCCTGGCCCTACCCAGGATTTCTTTGAGCATATAAAATGCTATACTCACTCACAACCTTCCCCGGGCATTTGTGAGACCGGTAAGCAAATGGGTGGCACTCACAAAAATGGGCGTGAGAGTGACGAACCCACCCAATGAAAACTTCGTCATGAGACGCGGGATGTATTTCTACGTTCATCGCGCGAGGTCTTGGACCACTATGGCCTGTCGTGCCAATAATAATAATAAATACACAATAGAGCTACGTAAAACACATCTGTAATATCAGAAAATGAAAACGACTGTGCAGAAGAAGAAGGAAAACAGCAATATGTAAGAGAATAGCGAAGAGAGAGAAGCAGAATGATAAAAATGAATTATACTGTTCCAAAATATTTTAAATAATTTTATTAGCAGCGGTTCAATGGATGTGCCCAGAGTCTGTATCATCAAGCTCTTGTAGAGGTCTGTATTATTCATAAGACAGGGTAAGGTAAATAAATGAAAATTTCCGCACTCCCATGTTTATTAAAAAATAAACTATAACGAATTTAAATCCATTCGTTTAGAAGCGGGAAGATGACTGCTCAGAGGGTAAGGCACTGTGCTCCTCTCTCCCTTGTCCTTTCTACTTCACCTGTGGCTGATAACTATTTATTTTTTTCCATCAACCATGAATCCACCCTGGATTCGGGAGACTCTCATGGGGCCCAGCTATCATTCATGAATTTTGTCGACCTCTAAATCTAGCGGTTGAGCTTGATCCAGACCAAATAACATTCTTACACAATGTTGGTCAAGAAACAGTACTTCCTTACAAAGCTCTGAAGCATTATGGTTTGAAGTGGTACTGTACTTATTCGGTTATATAGTGAAATTATTCTACAAAAAGTTTAAATTCATACCCATAATTTGGCCTCTCATATCAGTACTAGAATCAAATATTGTTACTCTTGGATTCAACTCGCTCTTTCCATTAATTTCACTTTTCACAGCGGCCAACGGAAGCAGTAAGTGATAAGCTAGACATAAGAAACATTGAAATGAATTAGAATAGTTATACAATTTAATCGAACTAGTGAATAAAAATAGATAATAGATAAAATAATTTTAATAATTGTTTGGGTTTCAGTTGCTTAAACTGATTGTCAAGCACTGAAATCGTTTTGAACATTCTATTCTGGTAGTGTCAATGGATTGTATCGAGTCATAATAAGAATAAAATAACTAATATGGAGAAAAGAAAAAAAAAATTAAATCAATTACTGGAGAGTATGAATTAATGTTTAAAGGTTAGATATTTTAACTAATTATAATAATTGGGGGCTATTTTATTGATGGTGATGTTTTTAGCGAAGTACCGTGGAGGTGGTAGGCACCTAGTGAAATAAAAAATAGAAAAACTTCACTATTGTTTTAAAAGCTTGTTGGCCTTTCTTTACTCTTCTAATCTCTGTTCCACATATTTGCTGGGGTACACCTTCCTGCACTCATTATAAACCACATAATTTAACAAAAAAAAACCTACAGCCACCAACAGAGTAATGCTGATATCTTCTTTTCTCTCCACCATCTTACAGAGATTGTTAGGTAAGCTAGTTCCTCTCAGGGTTGCAAGATAGTGCTTATATTTTCCACTTTCAGTAATGAAACAGTATAATACTAAGAACGTTTTTTGTTGAGACCCCTCTGGAGATAGCTTCTAGACAGACTAACAAAATAACTAAATTTGCAATGTGTTTCAGTCCTTTGCATATTTAACAATGTAATTCATTTTTACTTCCTTGACTTCATGATACAGTCGCAATTACTGGTAGAAAACATTTTATACGTTTTACGGCATCTTAGAGGTTCAATATTGCAAACAAAAGTTACAGTAATAATGTTTCATTATTGCCACCATCATCTTCCATTTCAATAAGCATCTCATAAGAAGTTTTAAATATTACTTTCAGTCCGCTGGTGTTCCTCAAGGTAGTATCCTCGGTCCCATCCTCTACACCGTCTATACAGCTGATATCCCAACCAATCCTAACACCTACTTCACCACTTATGCTGATGACACATGTGTGCTCGCTGTTAATAATAACCCTTTGATTGTATCCCAAACTCTCCAATCCCTTATCACAGCCCTCGAAGAATGGTGTCGTGATTGGAGGATTAAAATAAATCCCAAAAAATCCCATCAAATCACTTTTACACTTCGTCGTAAACCTACCGACTGCCCTAGTCTCCTTCAATAACGTTGATCTTACCCCTGTCGAACAGATCCGCTACCTTGGACTACATCTGGACAAACGACTAACCTGGAATCCTCACATAAGATTGAAAGACAGGAATCTTCACGTTGAATTCGACTTTTACAGCACTTATTAGACAAACGATCTATAAACCAATTCATTACAAAACACTGATCTACATGACTGTAATAAGGCCAATCTGGATATACGAAGTCGAGCTTTGGGGCTCCACTAAACCTTCGAATTCCTCTCGTATCCAATCATTGCAATCCAAAATACTTCGTAAAATCCTCAATACTCCTTAGTTTGTCACAAACAAAATCATACATAAAGACCTTAATGTTCCCTATGTAACCGATCTAACCCAAACCAGATATCAAGAATTGTACCAGATATCAATCCTTCCATTACAAACTCCCTAACCACTCAAACCCATTGCTTCCTCTTTTATTCTGGACAATCCTACGAGGCCTCTGAAAAGAAGATGGCCCTGAGAAAAAAGTTTGTTTCTCGAAGTATTTTTTTCTAAATTTCTACAGCCACTATAAATTTAATGATGGAGAATTCGTTTTTTCATATTTTTGATAGCTCAGAAAAAATGAGCTTCATTGACCTTTGTACTGAGACTATTTTTACATAAATGTGTACATACTGGAGCAGCTTTTGTGTAAGTTCCATTGACGTATGATGTCAGGGGCCTTCTTGGGAGGTGTAATTATAAAATAAGGTGAGATCAATTATAAAAAACCAGTATGAATCAGAATAGTATTTTATTATTCAAATGAATTCAGCACCCTGAACAACATAGGAATATCATGACAATTACAGAAGATTAAACAATTTAGTGGTTTTTGCACGAAAAAGGCGGTTTCTCACGACTGCGGGCCGTACTACAAAGGCCGATGTTCAGGCCAGAGACTGAACCTAAGAGATTCTAGGTTTAATTGGATTTGAATTTTGGTTGATTTGAAATTGGGCGCCGTCTTGGAAGGCAGGGACACCCAGCCCTGGTAGGGATAATCCCTTGAAGTTGGGGCCTGAGGATGCCACCAGAAGCCGGCCCACTCTGTTACCAGCGCTAGGCGAAGGATGCCCAGGAAGAGGATGGCAATGGAGGCACCGAGCACGGAAGCCGGCCCATCTCTGCAGATTTAGCAGGTGACATCTATCCATATCGTGGTCTTGCCACTCATTTCAAATAAGGGAGCATATTACCCTTTCATTAATAAAAAACGATGACTCACAGCATCAGCGTCTCATCTCAGCGTGCCATCGCCATAGTCAAAATTGGATCTAACTCACTAACACTATTATTATTTTGTTTTGGCTTACCAATTTCTCTACCAGCTGCGTTATTTTTGTTTTCCTCAATATATATTACTTTCTTATCAATAATTGTGTTTTTTATAGATAGATCCCAAATTAAATTTATTGTTTATTTTTAATAAATTCTCATGTTAAGGCAATGTCTGGGAGCAATACCCCATAGGCATTGCCAGGGAGCAAGTCCCTTCAGTGTAATACTGTCTCAGTTAAGACAATGCCGGGATCAAGTCCCCATTGGCATTGTCAGGGAGCAAGTCCCATGAGACAGTAGATATATTTATAATTTTATTGTTCATTTTAATAACCAGTCTCAGTTAAGGCAATGCCTGGGAACAAATCCTCAGACCATAAAGACCATAAAACACATTGCTATTTTTATTTAAGATGTTAAGCTCCGAAAAATTATACGATGACCCGGGGAAGCGGAACCAGTCCTAATTTATTAGTGGCCGGTAGTATTGGTCAGTTCACTTTTGAACCCCCACTGCCGCCACAGCCGATATCTGCTAAAATATGCACTACAACTGATTGATACAGCTTTACCCATCGATATGCAATACAACTGATTGATACAGCCTTA
>NW_027104882.1:415877-423616 GCF_000696795.3 Halyomorpha halys | reverse complement strand
CTGATGACACATGTGTGCTCGCTGTTAATAATAACCCTTTGATTGTATCCCAAACTCTCCAATCCCTTATCACAGCCCTCGAAGAATGGTGTCGTAATTGAAGGATTAAAATAAATCCCAACAAATCCCATCAAATCACTTTTACACTTCGTCGTAAACCTACCGACTGTCCTAGTCTCCTTCAATAACGTTGATCTTACCCCTGTCGAACAGATCCGCTACCTTGGACTACATCTGGGCAAACGACTAACCTGGAATCCTCACATAAGACTGAAAAACAGAAATCTCCACGTTGATTTCGACTTTTACAACACTTATTAAACAAACGGTCTATACAACCAATTCATTACAAAACACTGATCTACATGACTGTAATAAGGCCAATCTGGATATACGGGGTTGAGCTTTGGGGCTCCTAACTACTAACTAAACATCCGAATTCCTCTCGTATCCAATCATTGAAATCCAAAATACTTCGTTAAATCCTCAATGCTCCTTAGTTTGTCACAAATAAAATCATACATAAAGACCTTAATGTTCCTATATGTAACCGATCTAACCCGAACCAGATATCAAGGATTGTACCAGATATCAATCCTTCCATTACAAACTCCCTAACCACTCAAACCCATTAGTTTCTAATCTTGCTTCCTCTTTTATTCCGGACAATCCTCCGAGGCGTCTGAAAAGAAGATGGCCTCGAGACTGCACGATCTTTCCCGACCGCATGTCTGCTTCGTTACCTTTTGTTAAACTGTTGTATTATTGGCAAGAACAAAATTTATATTTGTAATTCCCATCTTGAGAAACCCTAAAACACGAACTTTTATAGCAACAAGAAAAAAATAAAAAAAATTTTGTGGATAACTTTCGTCTTCTCTGGTCTTTAAATATGTTTTTCAAAATCCTCAATGCTCCTTACTTTGTTACAAATAAAATCATACATAAACACCTTAACGCTCCATATGTAACCGATCTAGCCCGAACCAGAGATTCCTTCCAGTATAAACACTCTAACCATTCAAACCCACTAGTTTCTAATCTTGCTTCCTCTTTTATTTCGGACAATCCTCCGAGGCAAAGAAGTTGAAAAGAAGATGGCGTCGAGACCTTATATTGTAAAAATATTTTTAGAGTGCTACCAATGGGTAGTTTCTCTACATGCTTGTACCATACCTTTATGATTTCCTCAAATTTACTTGATGTATTTTATATACAGTTATAAATATCAATAAATAGATTTAAAAAGTTTATTTCTCGAAATATTTTGTTCTAAATTTCTACAGCCACTATAAATTTAATGAGACTATTTTTACATAAATGTGTACAGATTGGAGCAGCTTTTGTGTAAGTTCCATTGACGTATGATGTCAGTCACCTCTTGGGAGGTGTAAAATAAGGTGAGATCAATTATAAAAAACTAGTATGAATCAGAATAGTATTTTATTATTCAAATTAATTCAGCACCCTGAACAACATAGGAATATCATGACAATTAAACAATTTAGAGGTTTTTGCACGAAAAAGGCGGTTTCTCACGACTGCGGGCCGTACTACAAAGGCCGATATTTGCTAAAATACGCACTACAACTGATTGATACAGCCTTATCCATCAATATGCAATACAACTGATTGATACCGCCTTATCCATCAATAATTGTTTCCTATAATATTATTTATAATACTCACGTCCTTGTTCCTTAAAGCGTAAGCCAGGTATACGGCTCCTGAATTCTTCCATTTCAGCCAGCGGGCGGTGATTTAGGAAGCGCGATTCGAACTTCATTAATTCACGATCAACGTCGTTGAGCGGCCTGTCTTCTGGAACAAATCTCAGTTTTATATTTGTGATATCATTTTTTTTAATGGCATCGAGTGTCCTTTCCAGAAACTTGTTGGCCACGCGTAACTTTAGGGAATTCTCAAGTATTGTATATGACGGATATTTTTTTAGCGGATCGTTAAACTGCTTTTTGTTCAGTGCGTAAAGGTAATTCCTCATCTGAAAATTAGATAGTTCATAAATATATGTATTTAAAAATACATTTATGACTATTTACCGCTGATATATATACTGCCTGATTATATAGGTGATACATATACTGAGGGAATTTATTTAAAGCTTACTTATTTTTTAATTAGTGTTGTAAGTATATTTTTAATTAATTACAGAACGGCTTGGTGGTCCTTACATGACTAATGTAAGAGGTAAATTTTTATAGTCTCATACAAAAGACACTCCTAACTATATACAATGTTATAAAAAAAATTATAATTCTTAATAAAAGTAAAGTTAATAACAAAAACAATGACATTTATGGATTTAACAAAGTAAATAATTGACGTAAAATGGAAAAAAGTTAATTTAAGAAATATAAAAAAAAAAAAAATACAATTTCGCTATAATAAAATAAAGCTGATTAAATGGTAAGCTAGTTTATATATATAAAAGGTCTAATCGTTGTCCACAATAAACTTTTCTATTAGTCAACCAATCTTCGTGCAGTTTTTTCTTAAATGTTCCATTTTGCCATGGGAAGGATTAAAGATAATGAAATCACCCGGATTCTCCTGTAGAAAAGAAGCTATGAACAAAATTAAGCGAAGGCTCGGGGTAAAGTAGGTTAGCAAATTTTTTTTTTTTGCAAAAAGCGAATGATATTCGTTTTCAGCTTCGACTCAAACTACCAAATATCATTTTTGGAAAAAATAAAACTTAAAAATTTTTTACCTTCATTTATTCTGAGAATGTTTTTCCCTCGGTGACTATTTTTCATATAATCGTTAATAATTTCTCTTCATTTTATCCAATTCCTACTTTAATAGAACCGTTGAAGATGAATTAAGGCGAAATATGTGTTTCAAATAGGGGAAAAAAATTCACATGTTTTAGTTTATATCCCCGGTTCTAAAATGTTTCATTAGGCCCGAGTTGCACCCTTCGGTACTGTTTATAGAGCCCTAAACCTCTCCCTAGTTTGGTGTAGATAGGTTGAGCCGTTTTGAAGATTTTTTAGATTTTTTAAAAAAGAAACCAGAAGGGCGTGAATTTTGGACTAAAAAATTTTATTTTCAGATTTTTTTCGAAAATTCGTATTTAAGGGTTCCTTGAGGTGCTAAAAGCGAATATAAACTTTTTTTCATTCCTAAAAAATCTTTTACCTCACTTTCATAGGTCAGTCAGTGTCAATTATTTAATATTGTGTATATTTTGAGGACAGGGAGGATTTTTATTTAAAAACTATTTATATTATTAGATATTATATACACGAAAATACCTTAGATATTAAAATTGCCTTAAATAATGAGAAAAAATCACCTCAATCGGACCAGAATTACCGACGATACATAGACGTTAGTTATTATCAAATACGTTACCATTAACGTCTTATCACATCATCTATATATATATTAAAGGGAATGGTCGAATCGTTGTCCACGATAAACATTTGAATTTATTGGTTTATTATTGTACATAATGTGTATTATTGTACCAATTATTTATTGGTTTTTGTTGCATTCCTTAAAAAATACTTTACCACCCTTTCATATGGCAATCGTTGTTAGAATATAGAACTGATACTGAAGCACAGTGATGGGTGGTGATATTGAAAACTATTTATGTTTTACTCAATCTTAGTGTTACTTATTATTATTCTTTACCTTACTTGAACCACTGCAAATATTGGTTTAGATTGGTTGAGTTATTTATATTTAATACATATTTCTGTTTTACTCCTTTTTAGCATTTATTGGTTCAATTTATGTTACCACACCATAATAATAAAGTATCTATAAATATTTAATTTTAACTAAATACGAAAATATAAATCAAACTATTGATTGCGTTCATTAAATCTCTATACATCCTTAGATATCCTCCAAAGATTGCGAACATTGCCGGGTCAACTAGTTTATATATAAAAAAGAATATTAAATTTAACAAAAAATAAAATATCATCATGACTGAATAGAAACTTTACTGAGAGATTTGGATAAGAATAAGGTTCTGATGAAAATTGGAAAAATGTGGATGGAATAACGTCTAGAACATATGGATGTTGGGGTTATGGTGTAAGGTTTTGTTGGTTAAGTAATATGAATGTTTAATTTAATTGAATATTCAGTACAAAAGCATGGTGGAAAAAAGTAGTTTCATCCCAATTTTTTATTACTTTAATGAAAACTATATATAGCTACTATTCAAAATTGATAAATCTGCCAATTATAGTTAGGGAGAATCAAAATTGGTGGATGTGTCAAAATGATAAAAAAAAAATTAATTCCACTCCAAAACCTAGTAGAACATTTAACATTGTTAAACAAATTTAACGTTTAAAGAAGAGTAAATTTGCTGAAATACGAGCCCTCACTATTTCGTTCAATACCAACCAAGAAATTAATATATAATGTATTAATAAAATAAAAAAAAAGTCTTAAAGACTTAAAGTAAATTCTCACCCTAGTTCTTCGACAACGTATACAACATTTGATGAGTTCTTCGTTGGTCATTTCTACCTCAGGCTTCTTCTTCAACAAGGAACATGCAGCGTATAATTCTTCTTCGTGGAACGGCGGTGGAACGTTGGTTACAGGATCACCCCAAACATCTTTGAAATTCTGTAGGACTAACCTAGCGTACGACTTGCTTCGAAATTCGGGAAATTTTTTCATCTTAAAGTCAGGTTCCTTCGGTTTCAGATACTCGGCAGGAAAGAATACATAGGGTACCTGAAGTGAATCGTCAAAAAATAAATTTTCATAATGATTTTGTACTTATTTTTTTATAGTTAAGCCGTTTTTAATTTTTTTTTAAATGTATACGACGATAGAGAAAAGAAGCTTTCTATGTTTTGACTTCACTCTTGCTTAGAAGGAGAGAGAGCATTGCTACTCCTCTGTTCCAAAGAGTTAACTAGGAGTGAAATTTTTCTTTTATTTCATCATTGTTTTATTATTTTTTAAAATTACATATGAGAAGTATTTTATCAAAAGCTAACAAATCCTCTTTTAATCTATTATTATAGGCATAGCATATGTTAGTAGTATAATATAGGTATAGTAAATATAATATGGGTATTGCATACTAGTAGTATAATATTAGTATAGTATATATAAAGATATAGCATAACTAAAACACACAGTAGTATATATGATTTTAAAAATGTTTTTATTCTTTTTCCTTTAATTATAAAAATAAATTTATCTACAAAATAAATTAAATGTTCAAATTTAATATTAGTATTAATTATATATTAGTATATTCATTAAAAAATTAAATCTGTACTGCTACAACCCATAAAGGGTCAGTGTACAGTACTTTGTACCGAAGTACTGTTATTAGACTAAACGTTATGCAAGGAGGTGATTTGGTCAGAATCACACTCGACCGCCAGATTTTAGCCACTTCATGAAGCTGGGTGGATCCCGGAGGGCTTTCTAACCCACGAGACCAACTCACGGCTTCAGTGAAACAGAAAATAATTATATGCCATTATAGAAATCGAACCTGAGTCCTTGTAGTTAATATCACTGTGCCTTACCACTGAGCTACGCGCTCCCTCATATATTAAAAATCTATTATAGTTTCGAACATTAATAAAGTTTTTTTAGAATTTAGAACACACCTCAACAAATATTTACACAGACATACGAGGAAATAAATACATGGTTTATTACTTTTAGATTATAATATACATTCTCAGTCTAACTATAGAGTGTAGCACAAAGTTTTACTTTTAAAGAACGATATTACAAGTGTATGTTAAGTGATAGGTGTCGATGATTGATCAAATCAAACTTTTACTTTGCAATCATCGCGTTACGGTGTAAGCCGGCTAACGGATTCTTCAAACGGTTGAGGTTTCGCCGGTTCTGATTGATGGGAACCCGCGATATCTCATCTCCTCTGATAGCATTCTCCAGTGACAATAACTTCTCATGAGATTACTCTGAGTTTCTAGGTTGTGTAGGATACGAGGGTTTGGTACTCTGGGAGGAATGTGGTATCTCGTGGAATTCTTATTCGTTATTTGGAAAGGAATATTAATTTGTTTATCCTTTATCCTGCCTTAAGGCCAATAATTAAGATTCCATAGCCATTAATTAATTTATTTTTATTTGGGGGTTTCAGGGATACTGCATTCATTCTTTAATCTGCCCCAGGATTATTGGGTGAGTCACAAATTTTAAATATATGCAGGGTTATTTATGGTTGTGAATTAAGGATCTCAAAACAAGCAAAAAGTTCCCTATGAAGGTATGCCCTTAACATTTTTTTTAGGAGATATTCACGTCTAAAGATTTTCATTGTTTTGAATTATATAGGTTTTATAAATAAATTAATTCGATTAATAAATAGTTCCAACATTTTATTAATCAAATGTAAATATTAAATGTTTTTTAGAATGATTAATTTGACATTAAGACAGGCTTGATATCTTCCTTCTACAGCAACAGTTGCCAAACGGTATTTGATATTTGTTATTGTTTTCCAAATTTCAGTTATTTTCCTTCGTAATGGATTACGTTTAATTAACTAGGCTTGTATAGAAATTATGTTTAATGTTACTCCAAACGAAAAAATCCAGTTTTGTCAGACCTACGTGACAACATATATCCATTTGCCCTCAGCTGTTGTGGAAGAAATATGCAAATCCTGTCTCACTGCTCATGGTAACCACTTAACAAAAATATTTAATATGAATGCAAATATCCAAATTTCAAATATAAAGTTGTTGGGACACACATTAATTTATTCATTATAACTTAATAATTCATAACAATGAAAATGATTGGATAAGGATGAGATCCTTAATTCATATTTTCAGTTATGACGCTTAGTCTTCTAACATTTAGTATAAAAATAAATTAATTAAGCATTATTGTGTTTTAATTTTTGACTTGAAGAAAAACAGAAGGTTAAAAAAAATTATAAAATAGTTTAGGCAAGATAGTGAAACAAATTAAGAAATATTCAAATTCATTTACTGAGATTAACTTTTGCTAAAATTACTACACCTCAAATTAAACTAAGAATTTTCCACCCACTACAGGTTAATTTCCTTTCAAGAAGCGTTTCTTAATTAACTATTCAATATATATATATTTTAATTTTATTGACTACAATTCTGTTCTATCGATTGGTGAAATAAGCCTACAAGTGAAGGATCAGGTACCTTGAAGTAGTGAGGGTGACAATACTCCATCTTGTCCCGCCGCGACTCCACCCTAAAGGGTCGAGGTTCCGGCCAATAAGGTTCTTCCGTCTGAGCCTCAGGTTCGTTTACACCAGCAGCCTTTTCCTTCCAGGTCTTCGTGTGGGAAAAGTAGTGCCTTGTATGACGCCTATTCGTATCTAATCATTTCGTATAAATAATATATATTTTTTTTATTTATTTATTTATTGCTATTTACAACTGTACATTATAATACATTTAGTAAATTTGATCTCAGTTAAAATGGAGTGAATATATAATATTATATTAATAAAGAATAATGACAATTGCTCTAATCCCTTAAAGAGAATTAAGGAGACAATTACATCTCAAGTTGTTCATTACTGAACGAAACATGTCCTCCGTTTGTTACACTTTTAAAATATTGAATATTTTAGATAATAATTTTTTTTTTTTTAATTGATAGATTTATTTATTGATAGATATTACAATCTGCCACACAGTTGTGGGCAATAGGTAATATTGATGAATGATCTCATACATACTAAAATTAAAAAAAAT
>NW_027104882.1:410087-414872 GCF_000696795.3 Halyomorpha halys | reverse complement strand
GAGGTGTGTTTGGAGATTGGATGAGGCTGTTACAGGATCGGGTTAGATAATAATAGTATTGATATTTTGCTAGAGGGAAAATCAGACAAGTGAAGAACTTAAAATACAACAAAAAGTGAAGTTGTTTGACGTGCACCCATACAATTTAACCGATGTGCAAACGTCAAAGGTTAGACCTAGGCGTAGAATATTTATGACGTTCCTTAAGAACAACTTACTAAAGGTTTCCTTTAGCACACCTTAAACTTCTCTTAACATAACTTCTGTTTTTTAAATGCTCCTTTTATTTATAACAATTCCTTTAGAACTAAAGGACTGGTGCGCGTAAAGCAGCTTTTATAAAAAGATTTTACAACGTATTAACGTAAAATTTTACATTTTGTCATGTATAAGCTAAAGCTATAGTAAAGGAACCTTTACTAAGAAGTTCTTAAGGAGCATTCCTGAATATTTCCCGTGGGCTCCAGGATTATTTTTGGTATCATCTTGTGAATTAGAACTTGGCAGGGATCATTTGGAAAAAGTTGTTGGTAGCCATTGGTGGGCGAATGGGCTATACGGTTTTTCCGAGGACCATTGTAGCCGAAGGAGTTTAGGCGTCTTCTTAGCAACCTCGAGTCTGCAGCGGCGCAGGTTCGAATTCCGCCTAGGTAGGTTGATCTTTATTCCGTCGCGGCTCCACTCATTCTAGAAATGAAAACTTTACCTCCACACTGGTTAGAATAAGTTGGTCATCTGTTGGATACCCTTACCCATGTGTCAAAAATTCTAGGGGGTGAAAAAAAAATTACTGTTTTTCCGTTCCTAATTCTTTGATAGACTCGTGTTGAAAAAAGCCTTGGAATTTTAGGAAGAATTTTCGGTGGATATTTTTGGTGATATTACGGTAAACCATCTCCAAAATCGTAGCAGGTTAATAATAATTATCATTTATAAATGAATAAATGTTTTAATTTTGTTCAAAATTAAAAAAATTTACTTAAGGCGTAATTTGTGTATATTTAGTAGGTTATTCGAAGTAAAGTTCTCATTTAAGTCTTTCCATGATCTTGGAAGGTTCTTCTTTTGAAATCGTTAAACGTTTTGAAAGGGATTCCTTCTACTTTACTTCCAATTAAAATTATTTAGAATGAAAAATAAAAAAATTAAATGGTGAGATAGTAATTTAGTTTAATTATGTTGCTTGGTAAGCAATTAATTCTTTCCAGTGTAAAAGTACAGTTTAAAGGCCTCATAAAATGTCAATTTTTTTTCCCATTCTTATAAAGAAATAATGATTCCAATCTGCTGTAAAATTATGCGTTTAACCTATAACCCCCGATTACACACAAATCTTCATTCCTAAGAAAAAAACAATTTTCTAATATTGGTCACATAGCACCTTCATTTACTGTTGTGTGTAATTACTTTTATTATTAAACTCGATTGTATATCACTTACTGGCACAAACTATTAATAAAAATTAAAACCTCAGTATGATCAATATATAATTTTTTATGCATTTTCTAGTAGCGTCTCTTTGTCACTGATATGTGATTTCAAACTTAACATACTGATTCCTATTATACATACATAACGCGAAGAGATTTTTTTTTTTTTTACACTTTTACACCGAAATTTCAAAAAATCTTCATGTAAAGTATCTTTTATTTATTTTTTTGAAAAAACTAAACAGTTTCCATTGTTAGTAATAACATACAATTTATAAATACAACATATCAAAGAATTTTATGAATAAATAAATGAAAAATAGAAAAATCTGAATTGAACGGAAATCTCCGAGACTGCACGATCTTTCCCGATTGTCTGCTTCGTTATCTTTTGTTAAACTGTTGTATTATTGGCAGGAACAAAATTTATATTTGTTATTCCCATCTTGAGAAACCCTAAAACACGAACTTTGATAGCAACAGAAAAATAAAAAAAATTTTAGGATAACTTTCGTCTTCTCTGGTTTTTGGATATTCTTTTCAAAATCCTCAATGCTCTTTACTTTGTCACAAATAAAATCATACATAAACACCTTAATATATGTAACCTCCATATGTGACCGATCTAGCCCGAACCAGAGATCATTCCTTCCATTATAAACACCCTAACCACCCAAACCTTGCTTCCTCTTCCGTACTTGACAATACTCCGTGGCACCTGAAAAGAAGATGGCCATCTGGATTGACCTACTTATGTAAAAGCGTCAACAGAGTGCTATCAATGGATAGTTTTCGTACACGCCTGTATCACTCCATTATTAACTAAAATAAAATTTATTGGATGTATGTATATAAATGTACCGTTGTCAATTTTAATCAGAATTTAAAATTTTTTTTTTTTTCGAAAATCACAATAATTGCGATAACTTCAACTGGAGACCACTGACCTACACAAAACTTGGGGACGTAAGTAGGTTTTATACTACACACAATACCTGATGTTTTATACTTGAACGTCATTTTCTTTCTGATACTACAGTAGTAAGTTCTACTCCGATTCTTATTGAATTATTTTTCTTTTTTTTTACTATGTTTTAAATATATCTCTATCCGATAACTATTATTGTATTATTAGAGGAATATAGTCCGGATGGCTGTCAATAAAGATACTATTTTGATACTTTAACCTTAACCCAGTTGTGCTTTGTACTACCATTAGACAGCCCTGACGAAGCCTGCAAAGTGGGGCGAAACTTTAGTTAACAATAAATATTTTTCTTTTACTATTTTGATACCTTTATTGAACGCCACCCGGACTATCTTCTTCCAATCTACTTCATATGGGCAACTATCTTCTTCCAATAATAGGGGTATTCATGATATTGTGTTAAATGTAAAATATTTTCCATGATAAATGTTATAAGTATAGCATTGTGAGCAGCCCTATTTAAAGTCATGTTAAATGATAAATGCATAAGAGCTCCTAGCGGATATTCTGAGCAACTTGTTTAGTAACCTTTCCTTCCAAAACTTTTTGTTATTGTTTACTTCTAAGTTTTGATTACAGTAATTTATTACAACATGCCTAAAATAAGTGAAAAGTAGAATTGTAAAAGTTTGGATACTGATTATATTTTTTAAAAAGTCCAAATCACAAGACAAAAAAACACAAACTACGAGTAAGTGACCTAACATGACAACAAATAAAACGGTGACAAGCTCAGCTGGTCTGTTTCGTGACGTCACTCTTCATTTAATAGACCTAGCAGCAACTCTCAGCCATGTTACATGTAATATCGTTTTATATTGGTAAAAGAAGGAAATATTTCTCCATTTAACATAAGTCTTTCCATTTAACATGTTAAACTAAAGATCATGAATATCCCTAATATTTTTTTGATTACAGTAGTTAAAATTATTATTATTATTTGAAGATATTACTTATTCGTTTGGTCGCAACAATCTTCGCAATTATTGTTTCCAGATCATCTCGGGACAGTATGTCTTTTATTAATTCTCTGACGTAGTATGGCTTGTGGATGAGAAGTTCTTTTATCAACAGCCGAACTAAGGCCTCGACCTGTAAGAAGTAATATCCATCATTTTATAATATTAATTGAGACTAAATTAATCTTGGCTAAATCTAACTACAAACCTGAGGATGCTTTGCCAGGTATTCATTGTTGAAATCGATCATTTTAACCTTCATTTCAGTGAGCGTGTTCTGCTGCTGTATGTTTAGGATATCCGGGTCTCTGTGTATGAAGCCCCGTGGAATCGCGTCCGGGTCTGTTTCAAGTGTCCCTATTAGGGGCACGGTCAATTCGTCGATCATCTATAAAAAAAAAAAAATATCAGTTTTCCATTTATTATTTTTAAAAATATAATTAAAGTTAAAAGTATATCAAAACAGGCAAATGAACTGAAATTGAGGTGGGCCGATCATATCGCCAGACTTGATAGGAGAAGATGGTTCTAAATTGTAATTAAGTGGACACCTAGGGGACATAAGAGATGGGGAGGAAGACCAATTACAAAGTGGCGAGATAAGAACGTACAAAGAGTGGGAGACAGTTTAAAACAATTAAAACTTATAGGTTGACTTAACCTAAACTTAAATGCTTAACCTTAATAACTATATTTACATTATTATCCAAAAGAGTATAAAAGTAAATATTTTTTTTTTAATAATTTATTTATTGATATTTACAACAGTATGCATATATACACATCAAGTAAATTTGCTGTAAGTGATATTATGACATGATAAAAACATGTGGAGAATCAACCCATTGATAGAACTCCAAAAATATTTCTAAAGGAGATGATCTCGAGGCCATCTTCTTTTCAGACGTCTAAGAGGATTATTAGGTAGTGAAGGAGATTAGGTTAGAAACGAGTTGGTTTGGGTGGTTGGGAAGTTTATTATGGAAGGATTGGTATCTAGTTCTGGCCAAATCGGCAACATAAGGGGCATTGAGGTCCTGATGGATAATTTGATTTGTGACAAAGTAAGGAGCATTAAGGATTAAAAATAAATATAAAATAAAAACAAAATAAAATTTAGTCAAACCCCACGTAGTTCTTGGGTGCACTCCTGGCCGAACTTAAGGTTGTCCGATATTTCCTTTCCGGTCACCGTCTCACCACTCCAGAATTATAGAGATGTAATCTCTAATGATGTAATCCCGCAACTCTCCTATCCAGGACGTGCTGAAGATTCGTTGCTACGCACTCCACTATATCTCCACTTCTAGTGTTAATGACCGTCTATTGAAGTAAAACACCATAATTTTGAAAAACAAAACATATATGACAACATTTCTCATATGGTGATATTCCGGTTCAAACAGTT
>NW_027104882.1:404988-410037 GCF_000696795.3 Halyomorpha halys | reverse complement strand
CAGACGTCTAGGAGGATTATTAGGTAGTGAAGGAGAAGCCAGGTTAGAAACGAGTTGGTTTGGGTGGTTGGGAAGTTTATTATGGAAGGATTGGTATCTAGTTCTGGCCAAATCGGCAACATAAGGTACATTGAGGTCCTGATGGATAATTAGATTTGTGACAAAGTAAGGAGCATAAAGGATTAAAAGTAAATATAAAATAAAAACAAAATAAAATTTAGTTCAAACCCCACGTAGTCCTTGGGTGCACTCCTGGCCAAACATAAGGTTGTCCGATATTTCCTTTCCGGTCACCGTCTCACCACTCCAGAACTATAGAGATATAATCTCTAATGATGTAATGCCGCAACTCTCCTATCCAGGACGTGCTGAAGATTCGTTGCTACGCACTCCACTATATCTCCACTTCTAGTGGTAATGACCGTCTATTGAAGTAAAACACCATAATTTTGAAAAACAAAACATATATGACAACATTTCTCATATGGTGATATTCCGGTTCAAACAGTTAACACAGAGGGCCTTTAAACTATTACCACTTCACACTGAACAATCGTGACGTGTTTCAAAATCAAATTGTCACCTTCACAAAACCAAAACCCACTCGTCTGAACATTCGTGTTCCCAAAATCAAACTGTCGCCTTCACAAAAACAAATTCCACTCGTCAGAACATATCGCTCATGTTTTGTTTTTCCCATGACAACCGTAACAAGTTGACTAGAATTGGATAAAGTCATTAATAGTGTTCAAACACAGCATAGAAAATATTTTATTTAATTATATCTGGAAATTTATTATTTTATTTTAAATCAATGTAGGAAATTTAATCGATGAAGTAGCGGCAGTTTTTGTAAATTCTTTATCTTTATAAACCAGATTTATACTTCCCAAGGGGGAGGCTATTAGTTCTGTAACGAATGAAAATAAAACTGTTATTATTATTATTTTGTTAAATATATTACCAGTCCAGATTATTATGAGAGAACTCTCGCATTAGGTATTTTCCCTGCTTCTCTTTAACAATAGAACTTGCGAAGTTGAGCTATAGAGCTCCACTAACCTCTGAATTCTTCTCATATCCAATCCTTGCAATCCAAAATCCTTATTGCTCTGTACGTTTTTCCCGATTTGACTAGAACCAGATACCAATCTTTTCAATGATAAACTACTTAACCAAACTCACTTGTTTCTAATTTGGCTTCTACTTCATTATCTGATTATTCTCCTCTGAAAATATCATTGTCTCGAGATCTTCTATTCAATAAATGTAATTACTAGTGCCCTCACTCATCCTTCACTGGCTTTTAATACTGGTGAGGTGGTTTAGAGAGAACCGTCGGGATCTCCTCATTCTTTCCTCCCTCGGTTCGGAGTTCCCCAGGCTGAATGTATATAGGAATGATATTGTTCAAGTTGTTATTTTACTTTAAGTTTAATTTTGTTTTTATTAATAGTATTATTATCTTTTAATTGTATTCTATTTTTTCTTATATATATATTTTTTGTTATTATTTAATTTATATATTTGTAAATATTGTGTGAATGAGCTCTATGAATTCTATCACCATCATTGTCTATGATGATAAGACGATAAGACAGAAAATAATACTGCACAAAAAAAAAAAAAAAGAACAGATAAGTAATTGAAGTTCTAGCAATGGGTAGGTTCTCCACAAGTCGATATCATGCCATTGTATAACTCACACCACATTTACTGATTGTGTTTATTTATTATCAATACAGATGTAAATATCAAAAAATAAATTATATAAAAAAGTTTTAATCGATAGTTTTGATTTAATCGGATACCGTTCTGTCACACAACTATAGAGGTAGTTCAGTTTAGTCAACCTCAAGCAATTACTAACATGACGAATGCATTGAGCATAACATTCGTGGCTTGAGACATTAACTGCACCGACCGCAGCACTATTATGCACCAGCCAACCTTTACGATCCCATAAAAGAAAGTAAGAAGGAAGCGATTCGAAATGTTTCCGGATAAGTATTGTGCCTAATGAATGGATGGGTTAACGAAGAGTGAGGAAATCGATGATTTAGGTAGTTTTTTTATTTTAAATACTTGGAATAAGAAACACCATAAACCACAAGGATAAATTATTTTTTGAGAGATAGGATAGAGCAACTCTGTATACCAACAGGAGACATAAAACCGCCTGGTAAACCCGAAGATAAAGCTTACAAAGCAATTGATGAAATTCTTCAGTCTCAACTCTAGACCAGCAGATAGATAAAATAACCTTTTGAACACGTAAAATGAAATTATAAGCATGTAAAATAAAAGAATAGATAAGTAAATACTAAGATCGTTCTGGATTCTGCCGCTTCTACTCTTTCAAATTATTCTCATTATCGAATATATTTTTGAAGTTTATAAATGTATTCTTTTGTTTTATTTACTTATAATTTCATTTTGCATTTTTACATGTTCATAAGGTGTTTTTTTTATTAGGATTAAAATACTTTTTTTACATTGTTATAGAATATTTCACATTCTCTAACTTTTTTACAGAAAATATGGTGGTACACAATACCTTTCTATAGACCTTATTGAGTAAATAGTACAACATTCAGGTATGAGCTGATTGCGTACATAAATTCAGCCGCATACTCTGATGACGACATTAATACCCATTATCTTTAAAAAAAACAGGTATTTAAAAATTACTTGCCTAGATGTTACATTATTTAAATTAAAATAAAAGAAAATATCAATAGACAAATCGTGATTTTAAAAATTTTTCCAGATAAGCACCCGCGGTATAAGTGTTTAACAACATTTGATGGTAATTAATATTTTATAGCAAATTTGTAACAGGCAGTTTTGTTCCGACGTTTCTTGAACGAGTAAAAAAATAAAAACTGTGGACTATGTGTTATTCTTTTCTTATTGAGTTTATACTGTGTGTAAACGTTGCGGAAAATCACACCCGAAAAAGTTCCCCAATCTGTTTGAAATTACAAAGCTAGGTGGGGTAGGGTAGAACTACAGAAGAAATACAATAACAATGCACTAAAAAGATAGACTGATTCGATTAATTGAGTTTAAATAATAATAAAAACTAAAAAATAAAGGATATTTAAACTTTGCCTTGATGTTACATTGTACAATGCTTATTTAAATTAAAAGAAATGAAAATATCAAAAGAAAAATCTTTTAAATGGTTTTCTAGAGAAAACCCAACGGTTATAGTTTTAAACAACATTTTGTAGTATATCATATTTTATGACAAATTTGTATCTGGCACTTTTTTTGACCCAACGTTTCGTAAACGCGGAAAGTGATAAACACAACTGAATATTTTTATAGTTCTCTTCTTTTTTTTTTTTTTATGATCTGTATGTAAATGGTGCGGGAAATTGAACTCGTATATTTATAAATAGAAATAATAATAACAAAAAGATGTTCCCAATATAGTACGGCTACTTTTTTCTTTTTTAAAAAAATATGGTGACTCTTGTATTTTCGGCCACATGAAGAGTTTCAAGGCTAATGTTTTTTTTTTCTTGTTTTTTTTATTATTGGATTAAAAATTTTAGGTCCCAATTTTGAAAATAATTAAATAGCTATGCTTGAAAAATTCCCTTACATGAACCACGAATTTCTTCTAAAAAATATAAAATAACTTCGACATGATTTCAACCAAACTCCACGAAACTCAATATTGCTGTCACACAAATATCAAGGGCCCTCCCTATAAACTACACCATATGTCACAACCTTGACCTAAGAAAACAAAACCGGCAAAAAAACAAATGCAACCTATGTAAGTAAAACCAGTGGCATAAAATACAAATTTTAAAGGGTTTATTTGGGTTATAAGAGTGAAAATTCAGCTTTCCAACGGTTTTGATACCGTGGGAATTGGATAAAATGTTGAGGAGTTTGAGTGTTTATGTCAACAACGAAAATGGTGGGGGGGAGAGGACTGAATAAAGTATCTACTGTGCCTAAATACTTTCCTAATCCGTTTTTCGTGAAAGTTTTGCACACAAATTTATTATTGTCTTATTTTTAATATTGTTAAAAAAAAAATGTTTACTTTTTGAGTTATGCGCCAATAATGTTTAGTTATGATCGTAACTTTTATTCAATTAGTTGAATGGATAATTTCAATTGTTTTAAATTTTCTACTATGACAGAAGAATACAAAAAAAAAAAAAAGGTTCGTCCAAAATTAAACTTTTGGACCAACTTTTAAACAATTTCTTTTCATATATATAGATTATAATCTTATTGAAGTAAAAAATTATAATAACTTAGTAAAATTAACAAGCATACAATATACAAGTTATATCATCATAGAATAATAATGTGTAATCAGTAAAAATAACATATAATAATTTATTCAAAAATAAATTACTATTGAAACAATGTAGATGAATGATAATGCAGAGATAAATTTTATGGGTTAGTTATCCAGTCTACTGGATGGACTAAAAAGAAAATTTACTATAAAAGAAGTCGTTATTTTTATTCATGATGAATTTTGTTCATCCTATTGTCATTTCATTCAAGTTTATTGCCTCGTATTCTTTTATTAGTTCACTAACTATAAACATAATTTTAAGAAAGCTTGTAAGACATACGAAAACCTTTGACGATTTATTTTATAGGTGAAAAATTGTGATTTGACTTTAAAAAAAAAAACAACTTTCAGCGGTAGAACAGAAGCCTTTGCTTTGCAATTTTCTTCCAATAGAAAACTTCTTAGCTTCTACAAAAGAAAATAATCGGGCATAGTAAAAAGGTAAACTTGTAAAACAGATCATGACGAAAGAAATGCTAGGTCAAGAGTAAACTGAAGAAAAGTAATGTAGAACCCATTGCGGTAATGTTAAAACAATGGGAAAGCGGAAAATTGTTGTACTAAAACAAAAAATTCTTGAATATTATTGTGGTAAAAAAAATAGGTTTATTTCCATGCAATCAGCTTAAACCTCATGTTATGCATTCTCCATAAATACAACACATCGATAACTTACTTCACAGTTATGCTAAGTACACTTCCACTAACTTTGTGAA
>NW_027104882.1:399963-403872 GCF_000696795.3 Halyomorpha halys | reverse complement strand
AGATGTATAAAATGTAATTAGTACATCTTATTTTTATTTTATGTAAGCTTTATTTATTGATTACTTTGTTTACTTTTATATAAATTTTCATATATTTTATATCATTTTTAGCCATACCTTTGTTTAATTTTATTTCATGTTATCTATTCTCTTACTGTGTCTCATTATTGTAGTTCTTTGTATCTTTTTTAGCCCTGATAAAGTCCTGCAAAGTGGGTCAAAACTTTGGTTCGTAATAAATAGTTTATTCTGACCGCACCCGAACCACATTCCTTTTATATATAACACACGGTCGATCAAACATCTTCCAATTAAAATGCTTAATTAGGAAAACCAAAAATATTTTGTTAAAATGTGGGTGATTCTACTAAAAGTGACCTTTTTTGGTTTCAAAAACTAAATTTTTTATCTGGTTCGAATCTTTTTTTTAAATAGTTTTCTTATATCAATAATCTGCTTAGTACGTTTTAACAAAGTCTCCTATCGGAACTGGCATAATTATTAGTTTAGATCCTGCTATATCCTGATAATTGACAAGTTTGGGTCATTATTGATAATAGCTTAGATTTCTTTTCATTTTAACTTTTCTTAACTTTCAGCGTGACTCGTTTATGCAAAACCAAGTAGAAACATTTAATATTACCATAATCATATAGAAATTATGAGCCTCATTTATTTTATTACAAGTACATTACTATCTATTCAAGACGCTATTTTAACATAAAATCTAATTCTGCTAACATCCAATCATTCGTCTGGTTTCATGATACGAACTGAATGATATTTCGTACTTTGACATAGATAGTTAAGAGGCTAGCGCATTTTACTAACATAAAAATGAACTGTCATAATGCAGATGGAGGTACGAATAATACGCTTTGTATTTTATAAGTACAAAGGATTGTATGTGCTCTCCGACTCGCAAAGGTTGGCGCCGACTCTTCGACTCCGAAAACCATCGAACGTCTTAGACGTACCCTTAAGGTATGTATCTAACAGTCATGATTAAGGAGCTAGACTGACGTTTGAATCACCAAGACCTCTTCACAGTCCGACAGTTGTTAATGAATTATCGAACAGCAAGAATCTTGTGCAATGACAGTGAAGGAAAGCTTGTTGAGCCATTATTTTGGAATTTGCCTGCAAGAATGAACACATGTACGAAGCACTCAGCTTTCTCTCCACTTTTTTTAACTCTATCCAGTTAAAATATTGAACCATCGGAGTTCCAGATCATTTTGGTAATACATCAGTATCATCTCTCATTGATCAATCTGCACACTCATTTTTGGTTTAAATGTCTTTCCGACTGACTGTCGCCGTTCATGTTTTCGTTTAGATTATAATTTGTCGGTACCTCTACGTATGTGAGTGCTTAAAAAAATAATTTCCTTACACGAATTTTTTTTTTGGAATATTGTTCACAAACTTACCCAGTAACTTCAGGAGACATTCAGAGCCCTGTTTCATAATAAAGTACAAACTAATACTATTAGTCTACTCGATTTAACTGAATACAATTTCACTGACTTGTACAATAGTAACTTGTACTTTAGTACTTTTTAACTCCTGTATTATCACTAATAGTCCTCCCTATTATGTAAAAAATAAGTATTAATGCAATTACCACGTTGTTTCTATACTTGTATTTTGAACTAATATTATTAGCTTTCATTATGAAACAGGGCCCAGAAGAATGAAAAATCTCCTGAAATTTAACCATGACGATCAAGAGATATTGCTAGTACACATTTAAGCTTTACGCAAGGTATTTGTTTTCAAAATTACTTATATTTTATTTAAAGCCACCAAAATTTCTTGTGTGTAACAAACATTACGTTTCTTGTAACCCAGAAATAAATTACCGCGTTTGATATTCATTGGAATATTTTTTTTTTTTTTAACATTTGTTTTATAACATGTCCGGATTGTCACATGGAGATAAATTAATTTATTTTGTTTCTTTTAATTATCAAAACCTCAATTTATATATATCTGTTTCATTACCTGCGCTAAACTGACTAAACAATATCGATTTTAATAAAATTCTACTTACTTTGATAGAGTTCGATCCCAAGTTATTGGTGTATTACTATAATTATAGTTTTGGTCAGCTGTGATATAGGAAAAACTACAATAATATTAATAATTTTCAAAATCAAGTACTCTTTTTAGTATTATTCAAAATTATTATGATATACAGCTGTCTACTATTGCTCGAGGTGAACTAATTGACCCAGACCTTACCAATCAGAGATATTTACCATTGTTCTGCACTTGCATTTCACGAGAACAGATGGTCACGGCATTACAATCTATGAACTTAGACCATCACGTTTTTGAAAAGAAACGCAAAAACTTAATGCATTCTTCGTTCTGGCATTAGAGTTATAAATGGTATTCCTCCATTAAAGAGGGCACGCAGTTACTTAGTAATTTTCTTATATTTTTGTATCTAAGAGATATGGTCGGCAATTCCGTTTGAGACCAGGATTCCAAAGCATCCAGTTCTGACCAACATGGGTTCGATCCTCACACAGATTAAGAGTGACTCTCCCAGAACTGGGAAATTTAATTGCTAGGAATTTCATAAAATTAAACGTTCCTTGATTGGTGGTTGTATGGTTTTATCACTGAAGTCATTTCTCGGCACGCTCATTAGTACATAGTCACCAAATTTCATTCATAGAAGTATTGGTTTTCTTATTGTTAGTTCGACAGTAAATTTATGGAATAAAGAAATGAGGATTGTCGAAATTTCCTGAGGAAATTTTTTTTTTATACAATAGTATTATTTTTTCTCTCAAAAATTATACTAAAATTGTGATTTTTATATATCCTCACACAAGACTGAAAATACAAGAAACTGCACGCAGCTTCCGACTATTAAAGCACTTACTAGACAAACGGTCTAAACTTCCAACTTATTACAAAAGACTGATCTACATGACAATAATAAGGCCCATCTAAACATACGGAGTTGAGCTTTGGGGCAATCCTCAATGCTCCTTATTTTGTTACTAATAAAACCATCCATAAAGACCTAAATGTTCCTTATTTAACCGATCTAGCCCGAACCCGATATCATCCCTTCCATTATAAACTACCTAACCACCCAAACCCACAGTTTCTACCCTTGCTTCCTCTTCCATTCCTGGCAATCCTCCGAGGCGCCTGAAAAGAAGATGGCCTCGTGACCTTATATTGTAAAATGTTTTTAGAGTTCTACTAATGGGTAGTTTCTTTACATGCTGTATCATATCATTATCATTATGTCATTATGATCAAATTTGCTTGTTGTATTTATCAATAAATAAATAAGAAAAAAAAAAGATTTTTATATGAGATAACTAATATGCTATATCAATAGGTCAGTAGTATATCCTATTATGTGGAGGCGAGGGTAGAGGGAGAGATTGCCTATTATCGACTGTTAAAAGCAATAATGATACTGGAATGAAACACTAAGAAATGAGAATTTCATCTTCACCAGGTTCAACGAAGTTATCTTTGGTTATGAATAAAAAAAACAACACAATAAGTAGGAAACGCTAAGAAAGGGACCCATGCTCGTGGCACGCGTCTTAAACAGATTAGGCTGTCCTTTACTACTCACTAATTATTTTTTATACTCCCTGCATTATTTTAGGTATTGGTATTTGGTGGGGGTGAGAGGAATGGAGGAATTAGTCCTTTTTCCTAGTCCTTCTTGCCAACCTCTGGAGGCAACCAGAGTTCCTGAAAAATAAATATTAATTGCCCTAAGTGGGAATCGAGTCCACAAAGTTCCGAACTAAGCGCTGTGGGACCTACGCTCTAACCTGCACGGCCGTCCCATCCCTTCATGTTAAAGGTAACCTTCACCATTGAAGTTTTAGCAGTGAGTGAGTTTAACTTAACGCCGCAAAA
>NW_027104882.1:395605-399166 GCF_000696795.3 Halyomorpha halys | reverse complement strand
GAGTAATGCTTTACTTCAATTTTCGCAATTTGAAGAAAGTTCTCAAATCACTAATTTACTAAATTTCCTGGTTTTCAAAATTATTAGAGAGGGGGTGACGCCACCTTACTTCCTACAAGATCTAGTATGTTTGAATACCACCAACAGGGACGTCGTTAAAGAGGAAGTAAGGGGATATCATCCCCTCCTTAATAATTTTGAAAACCCAGGAATTTAGTAAATTTGAGATTTGAGAACTTCCTACAAAGTCGAAAATTGTAGTAAAGCATTTCTCAAAGAGGTTTTTATACTCTAAATTACTTATAAACAATATTCATAGAGATTAGTTTTCAAAATTTGTTCAGAATACATGAATTGCTGAGGATACTCTGCAGATCTCTGGTAAGTTAGAAAATTCGATCAAAATTGATGAAAAGTTTTATAGTTTTTCCTCCTCCCCCTAATAGGATGTAACAATATCCCTAATGATAGAGAAGTATAAATAGCTGTAAAATAGATTAGATTAGATAGATTGGCTTATATTACAATGTAGCCATGGTGTCTGAACCAGTTGGTGTTAGTAAATTAGTATATCAGTATTCAAAGTTACTATTAAATTACTGTATTTCGATTATAATTTTCAACACGTGAACTGAAACTAAATACTTCAATAAATGCATGCATACATACATACATACATACATACATACATACACACATACATAAATAGGTATTCAATATAGTAAACTTCTTGATTTAATATCTTATATAATTAATATTTATATTATTGTACTAGTAATGAAAAAACAATTTACAATGTATACTTTCTAATAATAATTATGAATAAATTAATATATCTGATAAAGAGATAAGCGAGTTGGTACATACATTGAATCATATGTAATAGTCCTTGGGGTATTTCAAAATATTTAGAGTAATATTTGTATTTAAATTATATTGTATAGAATTTACTCATTATTGGTTTTGTCATTCGTGATGTAAAAAAAGAAAAAAAAAAACCAAAGAAAGTAAAATATGTTATTAACTGGTCATGGTTTTTAGCCAATTTATTATTTTATATACTTTTAAGTATATAAATATAATTAAGTGTATTATATCTATTAATTTTCTTAATATATTTTTTTTTATTCCCTACTTCATATTTCATCTTATATCAAGCTGAATAATACTTAATTTACTCAAAAATTTGAAATTTTTAGTGTTAGAGACATGAATATAAAGTAAAAAAGAATTCTGTGGAACATTTTTAGAATTTAAAATTTCATTAGAAGACAATAATGTGATATATGTAATGCTATTTTAAAAATCACCAAAATTAATCCTTAATAATTTTTATGAATAAATAAATACACACATAGAAATGAATGATTTTTTTTTAAACTAACTACTTATGTCTGTGGAGTCAAAAACGCTCATAAGAAAGTAAAACAAATTGAAGAAGATCTTAAATGTACTTTTACTAAATTTAGTGTATAGAGAAATCATGAATATTTTTCAAATTATAATCCTTATATATTCGTAGTAACAATAATTTAAACTATGAGCGGTTTTCATCCTTCCTGTTTCTAAAAGCCACTAATTGCACATTCTTAATGGTAATCGTTTAAGATGAAAAACTGGAAAGGACTCTTGGACCAACAGAAGGAAATTGCTTTCGACAAGTAATGGCCAACGAAATGAGAACTCATTTCGCCCCGTTTGTTTAACGGTCTTTAGTTGCGGTCTTCTGATTGATGGTGGGAAAATAACAAATTCTATTTCTAGCCACTCTACTGTTCCCAAGACTATTATTATATATAGTTATTTTCGTATTTATGTTTAATAATATATTTTACAGACCCGTGAGCTATCAGTTTGCTATAAATCATGCTGTATGATAGCAAGTATATATACACTAGGGGAGCCTGATGCATGAAATATAATAGTACAAGAGCCGGCATAAAATAAGGCAGTTATTTCCACCATTTTTTTCTTTCTTTAATGAAAACTATCTATAATTACTAGTCAAGATTTATGAGTCTTCCACGTATAGGTAGTAGGAAGAAAAAATTGTGGTTGTTTTAAAACGTTAAAAAAAAAATGTTTTTATTTTCTATATCTTTGAAACTACTTACAACACTAGAGAACCTAAGAAAATATCGTTTAAAGTAAATTTGCTAAAGTATGAGCCCTAATAGTGCTATTTACGTACAATATTTCCCGATATATAGCGTTTTGAAAAACAACATTTCATAAAACATGCACTAAAAAATCAGTAATTATTTATAGAAATCTATATTAGACAATTATCTAAAAGGATATAACTATATGCATATATTCGACAACAGAAAATAGATATAAAATTAAAAAAAAAAAGTAAACATTAAAAAATAAATAAAGTAACATATGTAAATTTTTTTTCCTTATGAAATTAATCGGCTAAAAATTAATAATTATAAGACCTCTAGAAATGCATTTCGGTGTAAAGTGTGATAAGAACTAAATTTTAAAATTATTTGTGCACCGGGCTTTTGTGCTATAACTGGATATAGGCTCACATCATACACGTTGAACTGCATGATAACCATTGTTAAGAAAGTTACGTTATTAACAACGTATACTACGTTTTAATTCCTAGCTAATATTTTTCCGTCCCAGAAGACATCAAAACTGGCAGAGCCCAAGGAAGGAAGTAACCACAATCGGTGGTGAACCATCGACTACCGCCGGTGGTCAGGTACAGCAACTAAACCACAACCGTTTTTCCGGCTTCGCTTACATACTATAAACGTCTTCGACCTTAGCAGTTAAATAGTATTATGATATCTATGGTATCAGCAGTGCAAAATCGAAGTGGCCTATATGATGTTTTGGCTGTCTTGGGTTCTGTTGCACTTAAACGTGGATTTATATTATAATTGGAAAGATACGAAAATATCAATCGACGTACATCGATATAGAGAATAACTTACTTAGATTTTTAATCTGCCTATATAATTCTTTCAGAAATTTTTAGATAAGCTCCTTTAGGCAATTTACCGGTGATATCAATATTTTTTTTTTAAATGTATTTATTATTTTTTTTTTTTTAAATGTATTTATTTATTTATTTGGAAAAGTACATTCAGTATGGTCTGATCAGATGATTGGTGGGAAAAAAACATACAGAAATGATAAATATAAATCACTCATACTGATGATAGTTACACTTTTGATTATTTGGGCGCTTATAATGTGCTACGATTTATAAGCTAGAACTGTATAATAAAAAGTCATTTATAGCGATAGTACTAATGATTCAATTAACAAAATACAACTAAATATAAAATACTAAAATGAAATAAGGTTAATTACTAATAATTGAAAGAACATTTGAATATGATAATAATTATATGAATTTATAATTAATTATAATGAGTTAGTAAATTACTTATTCTTTGTAATAAGTGTGGAGTTAACGTGACTAAAAATAAAAATATGATATAAAATATAGAAAAGAATAAAGTATATAATAAATACAATATTATACAGTAACAATGTAGGAAGAAGATAGTTGGCCATGTGAAGTAGATTGTAGGAATA
>NW_027104882.1:387136-394241 GCF_000696795.3 Halyomorpha halys | reverse complement strand
TAAGTATCGATCCATAAGAATTTTTATTTTGACCGAACTGGAAAAATCAAAGACTTTTAGTAGGTCCGAAACCGGATTTGGTACATCACAGCCTCATTAAAGAACTGACCGCGATATTTTTGATCAATAAAGATATTTACAAAAAAAATAAATTATGGAGACAGTTGTTTCGCTGTAACCTCAGTTTTGAAGCTCGGTCATGTTTCAGGTATAAAAAAAAGCGGTTGTTTTTTATGGACTTTTGTTCTCATTAACTGTTAGATTATAATGTTGAATATTTATATTATTGTTCATATTTATTGTTTACCTCAATAAAATATATTCATTCGTACAACTATGGTTTATATTTTCTTTTATTTTATTCATTTATTCAGTGAAGTATAACAATGTAGTCAGACCATATAGCCATCGTTCTATTGGTCTGTGCCAAAAAAACATTTTTTTTTAATTATGCAATATACGAGGCCATCCGTGCTCGCGAAGCCCCATATGATTTATGAAATAAATATAATTTTTTTCACCCATATATCTTCCTCTTGAGTGATATTATTTCTGATGTCTTTTAGTAATGGACAAGTTTCCGAATTTCCGACGTAATTTCTTGGAGCTGGAATCTCAAACAAACCAATTTTGAATGTTTCAAATGAAAATCGTGGCCAGTCTGCATTCTTCAACAGGCTATACTTTTGTCTTCGTGGCAGGCTCCTTGGTATCTGTTCCAACAGCAAGGGTGGAGTTTACCTTCCTCAGTTCTCTCGTGCCTCTGACGAACGAGCTTTTTTTTTATTTTTTTCCAATCATTCGTTTAACAGAACAATATGGTAGGGGAAGGTTCAGTTAGGCAGAGAAGGAAGACTCCAGAGAACCTCTTTTAGAAAGCTCATCTGCTTTGTCGTTTCCATCAATTTGGCAGTTCAGTGGGTGGAAGGGAACCCATTGCAGTACAGTAGCTGCTCCAAGATCCTTCGGCACTCCAACACTACTGTCAAGTCGTTCATTTTGAATCATGGTTTGGATAGATTGAGAATCTATAAATAACGATTCTAAAGTAATTTCTCTCAAGCAGACGCTCCACGCCCAACTTACATGGATATATTTTCCCCTTAAGATCACTTGATAGGCCACCCGCTGGTTCAGAAATTTAAAAATATTCCCAATTTATTCCCGCACCTCCATTATTTCTGGCACCTACAGCTGAGCTGTCCGTTTACACGTGCAACCATATGTCTTGGGAATAACAGAAAAAAATACTAAAATGACAATTGCTGCTTTCACTTACTTAAATGTGGAATATAAGAAATAGGGAAGAAATGCGATAGTGAAAAATTTCGAATTCGTGATTTCTACGGAGATAATACGGAAACTCGAGGTCCTCTGAATCAGAAGACATAGTCTGGCAAAATGGTCTGAGTGTGTGTGTATCTTCCTTGCTAAATAACAAAAAAGTCGTGAGAAGCAGAAATTACATATGTAAGTTGGGTACATGCCTGCGATGTAACAGTATTTTTTTGGTTTAAATAGTATTACCGCAACTACCACTATTATACACTTTTACACATTACACTTTATAGAAAAAATTTGTCACATTTTTTTTTTTCTCGAAAATAACATTAAAATCTTTGATTAATTCGCCCTGTCAATGTAGAACTAAATGTTCTTCTGAGTGTTATTCTGATTGAAATAGTCTGGTACGGCTAAAATGAAGAATTTAAAAAAAAATCTTAACCGAATGTACATTTAATTTTATTTATTTGAATAAAAAAAAAGGAAAAAGAAGAAATCAGGAAAAGCAATTCGGATATGAAAAACCGAGACAACCCGATCTTTCCCGATTGCTTTACATCTTCTTTATCTTTTTTTAACATTAGTATTCTTGGCGAGATCAAAGTTTATATTCGCCAATCCTCGAGAAATCCAAAAAAAAATGTAAAATAAAAAGGTTTTGTTCCTAATTTTCGTCTTCTCCGGGTTTTTTTTCGTTCATCGCCGAAAATAGCCGGAGCAATACTGCGATGCGCTATCGCGACCCAGATTTTTTACCGTTAAAAATCATTTCAGGTGCGTCTAATAGATGTCTTGATTAAGGACTAGATATATATACAAATAGATACATATTCCAATGTTGGGACTAATCATCCATTGCATAAAGTAGATAATTAAGGTCAGTCTGCAAGGTTAGTGGTACTATCAAATCCTATTAATTCTCATCTTCTTCTTTAGCTTCCCTCTTTAGTGCCTCTTCGCGTAGAGGAACATTCAGCCAGGAATTCCATTCTTCCTTATTTCTAGCTAGGTTCCTCGCCTGTCGGAGGTCCTTCCCCCCCTTGTCCTACAGAATATTCGCTCGATGTAGTCGAGATATAGTATCATTGGGCGGCCGATCTTCTGCCATCTGAGACATATTCCATGGTCTTTAGAGAATCTCTGTGGTCGTCCATCCTGATAACATGGCGGAGCCACTTTAGCTTACGATTTTCCAGGAGCTCCTTCAGTTGGTCCATCTGCACCTGACAAATTGTTTCATCGCGAACTCGGTCCCTCCTTGTTTTTCCTATTAATTCTCAGGAGTTATATTAACATTTACATTCAAACATATGTAGGCTATTTAAGAAATATATAGAACTCAGTTCTTCTGATTATTCACTGAATTTATCCAAATATTTATTTATTCATTTGGATTTCTGAAGAATCAATATAACTTTTTCTTTAGCAGTTTAGACTTATCCTAAGTCATCAGTTAAATCTTGAATATATACAATTGTTTGCAATAATGCTATAATAAAAAGCGCCCTCTCTAATAGCGATAAACATTAAAGATAAGCTCGGTTTAATGGGGCTGGCGAGATGGTTCCCTCGTTTCAAACTGGCAGAGATAGCCAGACCATCGCACTGCCCGCCCGTTATAACGACTCGGGGCTACCTTACATTCTCCGCAAGCCATCATAGCGAGTTCATCCTCAGGGTCACCCTGTCTCTGATAATTATTGTCTACTTATTTCGCTTGTTCAAGTAATTAAGTAGTGTAACTGACGCAGGGGTATATTAATAATAGTAATTATATTTAATAGTTTTCCCTGGCGAGAATTCTCGCGTTTAATACTTAACTTTCATCTCTATATACTCTTTTCACTTTCACGTGATATATATGTTCGATTATTAGAGAATGTAGGAATTGTTCGTTAATGGTTTGTTTAGGAATTATTTAGGTTACAATAAATAAATTAATATGTGTTCCAACCACTTTTTTCCACAGCTGAAATAGCCGAGCGGCAATGTACATGAATTGTTGTTTCGCAAGTTCCAATCCAATCCTCTTCGTAAAGAATTAATGACCGGACTCGCATAGGTGCCATACGAAATATAAAAATGCAGTGGTATCAGATCTTGAAAACCACATCAACAGATATCCAGTGCCGTTGGGCCACTGCTGCTGTGGAATGAAGAAGCAGTGCCTGTCTGGTAATCACTTTGAACAACATTTAATATAAATGTTGATATTTACACTTCATTAATAAAGTAGTTGGGACATATATTAATTTATTTATTACGACCTAAATAATTCATCACAATGAAAATCTTTTATCAAGGATATTTCCTTAATAAAAGGTTTGACAGACATATCTTCTTTGAATTTTGTTTTCTTTTTCAGAGATCCTTCATTCATATTTTCAGTTCATTCTGTATATATTATAATATCCCTTAAAAAAAATCTTTAAATAACATTTAATCATTCAACTTATTTCAGTGCAAATATTTGAGAAATTTGCCAACACCAGCTTGAATTTATATTATTTTTCTTAAGATGTAAGAGAAACATGTTGCGTTGATTTGTACCATTTTCTGAATTAGAAAATTTTAGACAGCGAACGTTGTAGTACTGTCATCTTATCCCTGCGACGTACTCTAGTGACTATTTGAAAAAGAGGCTATGACACTTCCATCTTTTTTGTCGCTAAGAGATCGTTCTGTACTCGGCCAAGCGTTACATGCTTTAGTTCTCGAATCGACCCCATCCAGTTCTTTTGGCGGTCTTGCGTCCATTCTGGAATTTGTACCTTCTAAACTGACAACTCGATCAGCCGAGCGGAAAGTACACTAGTAACGATAGTTGGATGGTGACAAACATCTGTAATTGTTAACTTAGTGCAGTGAAAGTTCTCTTAACGAACACCCCCTATAACGGAATACCCTCCTAACGGACGATCTTAGGTCCGGAAAACCAAGTTATAAATTTATTGCATTTGAACCTCACTGTTACATCCGTCGACAACTATTTTATTCCTCATCAAGACTTTTCACTCCTCCGAAACGGATAAAATTCATGAAATAATAATGTACAAACTCATGATTCAAGATTTGACAAGTATTGATGGCATTAAGAGACATTTAGTCAATTTTTAACCTGTTTAGAGCGTATGTATACAGCATAATGTTCTGTGTATACAACATAATATTTTGTATATACAGCATTACATCGTGTGCATAGAGCATAATATTATGTGTATAGAGCATAATATTATGTGTATACAGCATAATATTGAATGTATTACCGTTTGTAGAAAAAAACGACCCTTCACGTAAAATTTAAGTTTTATGTTTCAAGATTTACAAATCAAAAAAAAAATTTAAAAACCGTCCGTGGGCCATCCATGGTTTTTCCCTGAGACTATAGCAAACATTTTCTATTAATTTTTCACCACAGTCATTGGTAAAGGCCATAGGATGTTCCTCGAATTCGGACCTAAGTTTTCAAATTCTTTCCTACCACCAATGTATGTGTCCTAAAAAACGATGTTTTTTTTTTTTTTTTTTAATTTTATTCTTAAATATTATGGAATTGTTTTATTGTTGTTCTCGGACTTAAAAGGTATCACAGCTTATTTTTTGTATTAACCTCTTCTAACCGGAGTTTCACTGTTTCTTATTTTTAGTTGTATGTTTTTTAAATATGTTAGATCTGAAGATGGCATTGATTCATTTTTATCTCAAATTAATTTTAAATATCTTTAATATAATGACATTAATTAATCATCCTTGATTGAAAATGGTAGTGTTTCATTTCTTTCTGGTTAGAAAAATAAATATATTGCTACAAAATAGGCCTCTAAATTCATGCTTCGATGATTTAGAAAAAATCAGGAGAAATTAGTGCTGGAAGAAACCTGAATAAATAATAATAACATTAGCGCGAATAGGGCCTTCTTCTCTTTGTCATGAATACATAAATCCCGAAAAAGCTGTAAAAATCTGAAGTTAAGGGTATACAATGCCACGATAAAGCTCTGATATACAGCTGCTAGATCTGGGCTCTGACAGTTCCCATAGCAGAATCGAGAGATTTGAACGAAAAGAATTCCGTACAATTACAGGAGTGATCTGGGATCAGAGGAGAAGAATTAATGGTGAACTGCTTGTATATACTGGTCAGTCAATATCTCATTATATAGAGGCAAGGATGTTAAGATGGATGGGGGGTCATGTGGCTCGAAGCAATCCATCAGGACGCCTCTACACAGGATTGAATGCTAATATAGTTGGCAAGAGGCCACGTGGAGGCCAAAGACCAGATGGACAGACAGAATCGACAAATATACGACAGAGCTCCATACAGCAAACTGGAAAGCAGCCTAAGGCAGGCTGTTAAAGGCTAGTTGGGGCGGCCTACAATCTACAATAGGGGTAATCATGATCTTTAGTTTAACATGTTAAAGCGTGTTAAATGGAAAATAAGTTAAATGTAAAAATATTTCCTCTTTTACCACATGGTAAATTATAATATAATAACATTATAACGATATTACATATAATATAGTAGAGAGTCTGTTAAATGGAGTTAAATAATTTCATCTCAAAGTAAATCGATAAGTGGAAACTGTGAGATGCGCGCACCAGACTTTTCCTCTGGAGGACAGTTTAAATAAAGGATAAAGGATGGCTTCATTAAGCAGAAGGCAGATAGAAAGGGAGAAAAGGTCTTTGCTCGGCGCGGTCGTGAGCAGTCCTAACCTAACGACAGGTCAAAGAGAAAGCTCTCCATGGGCCGGTAATGGCTACCGACATCTGTTCGCAATCTGGTCCTTAGTGGATACTCAGCGTTTAAATATAAATTTATTACCCATAATAGCGTAGAGATATCAGCAAGTATCTAGAAGTTTACATAAATGCTTACAAATGTAAGCATAAGCAAGATAGAAAGGTAAACGAGATAAACAAGAGATAACGGCAAGTATCTAGAAGTTTACATAAATACTTATAACTGTAAGCGGAAACAAGATAGAAAGGTAAGATGATGTTTTTTAACACTTCTTAGTTGGAATGTTAGTTACTTAGTTATTGTTAATGAAATCACAAAACTTAAAAACAAGAGACGATAAAAGTCGTGAGCAGTAGAGCTCTTCTCTCTCAGCAGATAAGATTGTATTTATCCACACTTTTGTTAGGAAAACAGATATAAAGTGTTTTAATTTATTTGGTAATCCACTCAGAACTCCAGACCGGTGATTGGACGGAATTGAGCTTTGGGGCTACACCCAACTACCAAATTCCTCACGTATCCAATCCTTACAATTCATAACCCTTGATGCTCCTTATTACATCACAAATAAATGCATCCATAAAGACCTCAACATCCCATTCGTTGCAGATTTGGCCCGACATAAATGTACCTACTTCTTTTAATTCCAAATCTGTCAATTCTTAATTTCTCATCCTTAATAATCCTTGATAACCTTCCGAGGCGTCTGACAAGAAGCCATGGGGTCTTCTAATTTAAAGCAGTGATGAAAAGTTCTTTGCTTTTTAAAAACTACTTGGAAAAAAAATATGGAGTTACTTGGAAATGTGATCCTGGATTCATTAACCTGAGGAGAACTAGATGAGCGAGAGCTATAAATTTCATTTCTGTAATTACTGCTCAACCAATAAGGAAAAAATATTTAGAACCCTTTCTCTCAGCAATCAATATGGTGAACACTTTTCTCCTTCAACTTTAATAATTTCATACCTGATTTATATTTTTTTAAGAAAAATTAACGAAATAAAAACAAACAAAAGCAATAGAATTTTAATTGATTTAAATACTTCTCTACATGTCTATAAATTATTA
>NW_027104882.1:384095-386059 GCF_000696795.3 Halyomorpha halys | reverse complement strand
CATTCTTCGGGACCGCCGAAAAATGAATGTTAACTGCACCAGGTGGGAATCGAACCCACAACGTTCCGAACCGAGCGCACTGGAACCTGCACCCCAAACCGCACGGCCGTCACATCCCTCTATAAAATACTAACTAACCCTGCAATGTTTTCCCTTTTCTATACTTACAGACAGATTACATGAACCTAATTGAATGTTTGATACAAGTATCTATTATCGTATTTAGTTAAAATTAAATATTTAGATATACATTATTATTATATTATATTAATATAGATGACTGCCCTTGTTATTATTTTTTGATGACTGCCCTCCTGGGGTCCACCCAGTCTCTTAAATTGGGTAGCCGTAATTGGGTAAAAATTTGGCGGTCAAGCGTGATTCTGATCAAATCACCTCTTTTCACAACCTTTGGTCTAGTGGCAGTACTTCTTTCCAAAGTACTGAACCTCTGACGCTTCATGGGTACGTAGCGGTACGGATTTTATTTTATTTTATTATAAGTTCAGGGCTGGCTATCAATGAAAACAAAATAGTTGTTAAGTATTGATCGATTTCCAACGATTCTTCAACCCACACTGTTGGTCTTCATCAGGGCTGTTGATGAGTAGAATTGTAGACTTATATACAAATGAATTAAAATTCAAATGTTTGTCTGGCACTTAATGCACATCCTTGTTGGTGTCCGGATTTTTTAAATCCCAAACTTGTGCACAACCCCCCATTAATAATTTAAAATTTATAAGCATTGTCGGTTTGGGAGATCTGCCGATCACTGGCTTATCGAGCAAGGCTCTGGTGACCATTTCCGTTGAAAAGTCGATTTGGAAGTTACACACGATCGCAATACTCTCCCTTACTATGTATTACATATGTAGGTGAGTGGAAGTAAGATATTAACAATATACTCGAAAATGTGGTCCAAAGTTTACCCAACTTCATTGATCGATGTTTAGTTTGCAATGGATTGCCTTCATTTTGCCACAGTTTCGGAACTCGCTTTTGCATTTCTTTTTATCGCTAAAGTGTTAATCGAGATAAGAGCATCACTAAATTCTCGTTCAAAAATTTTCCCATTTAACTTACATGTACAGGCCATCCTCTTATAGAACAGTAGAACTTTCACAAGAAGCGAATGAATGAGCTGGTAGAAAATGGCTCTTGCCGCACCCTTCTTTCATATGCAAAAAGGGTTCAAAACTGTTTTCTACTGTATTTACTGCTTTTAACAGGGTTTTAAATTCAATACTTTCTAAAACCGTCATTGTAATCAACTTTTTTTTTTAGTAGTGACCATCAATGTCTTCGACCGCACGATGTTTTTGGTAATCTATTAAGATGTTTTCAAAAACTCAACCATTGATCGTCAGGAATGATTCTTATATTACCATATAGGTACTTCTTCACTATTGTTCCTCGGAAACATCAGCAGACCCATTCTCTTACCGATCATAAGCAATATAAAATCCCGCAGATAACCGAGTGTCTCCGATAACGCCTATCAGAGCAGAAGTGTAAACAGTACATATTTAGGATGTTTTATTAATTTACCCATGTACTTCTTAATTTTTAGATATAGATTATGGAGGATGTGCATCATTATTCATTTTGCTATGCAATGGCTTATCTCCACTGACAAAGACTGAATAAGATCTCATATATTTACTTTATTTCTTGAGGAAGTAGAGGTTAAATGGCTAAGATCTACTACAAGCCATAAAAATGAGATAAAACTATTAATAAAGCCATTCTCACAAAAGCTTATCAGAACTACTTGATGGATTCATTTACAAAATAATTGTCAATTATGTGTGTTAAAGCTCAAATATGTCTCTTAAAAATTATATTAAATATGTAATTTTTAATGCAAGATTGTTTACAATCAGCATATTTTAGATTTATGGATGTGTCATGTGATCCATAACGCGGAGAAATCAGGAAGTAGTTCCGTACTTGTTAAATGT
>NW_027104882.1:378091-384045 GCF_000696795.3 Halyomorpha halys | reverse complement strand
TTCTTAATTTTTAGATATAGATTATGGAGGATGTGTATCATTATTCATTTTTCTATGCAGTGTAATATTGGAACAAGTAATTGTATATGTGTAATCCCTTGTTTATACGGCTAATTACATGTTTGTATACACATGGTGTTTCGGGTAACTCAAGGTTAACCGAAAGTCTTGAATTGGATTGGGGGGACTCCTATAAGAAAGGTACTACCAGCGCCCATGTGACCAGAAACAAAACCTCACCTCCTCCAGCGCTCTCGGTGGGAAGAGAAGCAACCTGACCTAGAGAGAGCCATCTTGGCTTTTGCCAGAAGCAGCAATTCTTCTTTGTTCACTCATCAGGAAAATCTATCCTGAGTGAGTAGAATTCATGGGGTTGTTCCCGGAGCAGAGGAGAGAGAGCCATGGAAATGCGGAAGGAGGAAGGAATCATGGAGTAAGTCCTCCTAATTCAACAACTAACATTCACATCATCATCAACCACCTCATTATATCACATATCATACAGTTTTCCATAGCCCAGTTATTCTAAATTAATTAACCATCAAAGTATAAATGTTCTCTTTCGGCCACCCCCTACACTACTTGTAGCTTAGATAATAGAATTTTATTTAAATTAAACCATGTGTTATTTTTCAATTATATACAGTCCACTCCAACCCAACCAGCCAACGAAAGGTGAAGTGCGCCTGGCATTAAGGTGAATACTTCATACACATGGGCATGTTGATATAATAACAAAACATATTTAGCACCAATGGCTTATCTCCACTGACAAAGACTGAATAAGATCTCCTATATTTACTTTATTTCTTGAGGAAGTAGAGGTTAAATGGCTGAGATCTACTACAATGATGAAACTATTATTATACTATATAAATGAGATAAAACTATTAATAAAGCCAATCTTACAAAAGCTTATCAGATCTACTTGATGGATTTATTTACAAAATAATGGCCAATTATGTGTGTTAAAGCTCAACTATGTCTCTTAAAAAGTGTATTAAATATGTAATTTTTAATGCAAGATCGTTTATAATCAGCACATTTTAGATTTATGGATGTGTCATGTGATCCATAACGCGGAGAAATCAGGAAGTAGTTCCGTACTTGTTAAATGTATGAGCATCTGTTCTGTGTAATGGAGTATAATTTTGGATTCCTTACAAGAAATATGATCAATTAGCGTATGACAAAATTATAATTTACTTGATTTTTTATATTTAATCAAATTCTATCCGAAATTTTAATATCGCTATTTTGGCTTTGTACTGACAACTTTAATTAATTTGTTTTTGTTACCAAAGCCTGGTCATTTTTGACATACGGAGAAGGGAGAGGTTATCTATATTTTAATAAAGGATTGTCATTCTTGGCTTCATTTTCTAATAATAAAAAGTTCTTCTAAATAGCGAAATCAAAATAAAGCTATTTAGGAAACTTAGACTCCGAGCCTATAATTAGTATTGACATATTAGTGCCCCATCTCTATTTGCCACTGAATTCTTACACGGAATCCGCTTCGGACTATCCCACGTGATTACCATTCTCCGGATTGTTTAGAACTTAGTATTCTGGAAACGTAGCCTCGCCGGGTTTCTGATGCAGGTGGGATTTGACGTCATCTAGAACCGCTACTGGTTTGCAAGTTTAGAAATTGATGATTATCAAATAATGGTCATTTTTCGAGAAAAATAAATCATCTTCAAAAGTTTTTTTCTACATATTTATTGCAATTTACAACTGTATTTACATAAAAGTACATTAAATAAATTTGATGATAATGGAGTGATACAGGCATGTAGAGAAACTACCCAGTGGTAGTACTCTAATCATATTTTTACACATATGTCTCCAGGCGCTTCTTTTCAGGCGCCTCGGAGGATTTTCGGGTATAGAAGAAGAAGCAAGGTTAGAAACTATAGGGTTTTGATGATTAGAGAATTTATAATGGAAGGATTGATATCTGGTTTGGACTAGATCGGTTACAAATAAAACATTATGGTCTTTGTGGATGATTTTATTCGTTAGAAAGTAGGGAGTATTCAATATTTTACGAAGGATTTTGAATTGTAAGGATTGGATACGAGAGGAATTAAAAGGTTTAATGGAGCCCCAAAACTCAACTCCGTATGTCCAGATAGGCCTTATTACAGTCATGTAGGTCAGTGTTGTCACGTTCAGTCTTTTGTAAGGAATTGTAAGTTAGGACCGTTTGTCTAGTAAGTGCTGTAATAGTCGAAATCGACGTGCAGTTTCCTGTCTTGTCAGTCTTGTGTGAGGATTCCAGGTTAGTCGTTTGTCCAGATGCAGTCCAAGGTATTGGATCTGTTCTACAGGGGTAAGGGCAACATTATTAAAGTATACTGTAGGGCAGTCAGTAGGTTTACGACGTAGGCTAGGGGTGATTTGGTGGGATTTATTTCAATTCTCCAACTACGACACTACTCTTCGAGAGTTGTGACATGGGTTTGGAGAGTTTGGGATGCAGTTAAAGGGTTATTATTAACAGTGAGCATACACGTGTCATCATCTCCAAAAGTAAAATTAACATGTTTTTGAATGTTCTTTGGTTAGCACTTCGTTGAAACCTCCATCAAACAAAACTTCAATGCAAAATCTAATACTATTTAATTAATTATTAATTTTATTATAATTTGAAAGTTTTATTCCAAGTCAGAAATTTTGCAGGTTGGTATCTTGTTGGCCTTATATAGATTTTATTAAAATTCGTCCTCTACTTTTGCGTTAACATATCCTTGGTACAGCAATATTCCGACAGCGGTTCGTCCGATCTAGACCAAATTTAAATGAAGGTTAAGGATTATTGTAAAATGGTTCTAGTATCAACTTCATCTGATTCCGTAAACTATTTTCGCTCATGCATACGAAATGGTCAGAGCTATATTTTAATAACGCCTCGTCCCGTAGATTTTATACTCAAACGACAAATCGTTAACCACAAAACAAATGCATTTATAGGTAATTATGACCTTCTCAATACGAATTTCCAGAAGCAAGGAAATTATTAGAAAATTTAATTAAATGGTTAAGAATATAAGAAAAAAATGATAAAAACAGTGAGAATTAATTTTCGGGGATCTCGGAGTAAATGACAAGATAAACAAAAAATATTTAGTGTGTTTATTCACATAACTTTCTTTACTACTTTGGCTGCTAAGACCAATAAAATAAGGCTCTGTGTATTTTCACTATTATTGGTCAGATAAATAAATTAATTTATTTATTTAGTTTATATTATTTTATAATATAAATATCCTTCAAAGAAACATATGGAATGTTCCGTAAAATGTAAAGATTTTGAATTATTCTAAAAAATAATCAAATTAAATTAATTTCTATGAGAAACGGAGGGAATTCATTTTAAAACTTTGGTACAAAGTTCAGTACGGCGTATTTTGCTAATACTGGTTTGATTTAAACGATTATTTTTTTGTTTTGTTGATAATTTAATTGCATAACAAGACATCTTTATAAAACGTATAGATCCACGTTTCTAAATCGTTAGAACCGTTTTGACACTACACAACATTCACTTACCACCCTAATGTACTACGTCCCCAAGTTTTGTGTAAATTGTATTAAAGTTATCAGTTTTTGTGATTTACTAAAAAAAAAAAAAAACACCAGGAAAGGAGAAAATTATAGTCAAAACTTTTTTATTGTTGGATATCTCAAGCTTGGAATAACGAATATAATTTTTGTTCTTTCCAAGAATACAACTGTTAAACAAAAGATAAAAAAGCCGTGAAGGAATCGAGTGGTCTCTTCCAGTTCGAATTGGATCTATCTATTTTTCCTGTTTTCATCAGTTATTCATAAAATTCTTTTATATATATCCATTATTGATTATTCTTAACAATGAGAACTATTTTTATTATTTAAATAAACAAAATTAAAGATACTTTAGAGGAATATTTTTTAAAAATTCGTCATTTAAGCCCTGTCAGACTATTTAAATGAGGATATCCTGGCCCAATGGATATTTAAAACCATTTAATTTTACATTAACATGCTCATTTCAACAAAAATCGTTAGAACCGTTTTCGTAACATGTTAGGAATATATATATTAAATATATTAGTTCTGTTACATACTTTTCTTTTTTGTGCTAGGGTAACACACACTTAGAAATACATACGACTTTGCGAGACTTGGTTATTTGGACTCAGTGGAACTCAAAATGAGTATTTAGGTCGAAAAATCGAATCCGAAATTTTATAGGTTTTGATATTATATTAATAATGTTATATATTATAATATAATATTATGAATTTGTAATTATATAGGGAGGAAGTTTGCCTATTCCATATATAATTAAGTGTAAGTAACAAGGTTCTATTTATTTTTTTTTTTTGTCATCATAACTTTTTTTCGAGGATTTATGCTAAATCTGAAAAGTTTAAGCAGATTATTGTTCACTGAGTAGCCAATTTGGTGTACAGGTGTTGGAAGCCGAAATCCTACTAAGCAAGACAGACCAATGTCCGGAATTTCTTTTTGTTTACTCAGAAGTCTATAAATACTTAGAATGGTTAAATATATATTTATCAAATTCTTAATACGTGAAAGTTTGCACTTATCTTGGTTCAAATCTTATTGCTATTAGAGATTTGCGCCTGGTTCCTAGTTTGGCCAAGACTTTCTCTACGACCACCTTATGGTTTTATAGCTGAGTAATTGTTTATGGTATCATTAAAGTAATAATGAGTGAGAATCAACTTTATTATAAGTAATAAACATGATTATATGCTGACCCAACTGATCGGAGGTCAAGCACATTGGTAAGAAATTTATGGAATTAAAACACACCTCTTATTAAAAGTAGATTAAGGATATGTAAAGAAAAATATTGCTTATCCTAAACTCAGTTCAAATCTTCATTAAAGTTGACTTTCAACGTGGTAAAACTATTAAATCTATAAGAAGATTGTCAAAAATCTTGTGCCTCCTTAAATTATTAAAAGTATAGTAAACGAATACAGTAAATTAAAATGACTATTGCAATGAGCTCGTGGTTGAATCACGTCCAGAACGCATAGTCATGCTCACACTATCGTCGTGTAGATGGTAGTTGTTCACGAGTGCTCTCAGGAAGGCATGTTGGCATGTAGGCTATGTTGTGGTTTAATAAAGGGCATCCATACAATGTATAATTATCATTAAAATTTGTAAAATTACTGTTTATGGACCAATTAAATTTTAACTTGCAAGTGTCATATACATTTTTTATAATACTTATATTCTAAAATCTAAAAGATGTTTCTTGAACCTTGGCATGTTAAGTGTATGTCTTCAGTTTCAAAATGCTTGATATCCTTATTCTAGATCTGCAATGTGAAATTTAGGGGCATACTTACTCGGATATCAGGAGGTTGAAAGATGAGATAAAAACAATTCTTTCAACTTGGATGGAATGATAATCCATGAAAGGTTATCACAGAAAAATATACAAGATAGGACTGATAAGGTTGACTTTCTTTTTATTTCTGGTCTACTTTCTGTTGACTACTGTTAAGACTATGATTTACAGTGATAGTAACATCAATCGCAGCTACGACTATCATGTAAACTGTGACATTTTCCATCGTGGTAGTACTGTCGTAACAGAAAGTAGAGGATAGACAGTGGTGACTTCACCCCTCCTGTTGTACTAAGTACCCTTCTACCAAGATATCCAATCTCACCATCAACGATCTCCTTCATTTCAAACCCTCAGAATATTCTCGAAATATATGCCCACAGCTTTTCAGACTTGCATACAAATGTCAATCGACCCGCAGCCTTCGGCAGATGTTTCCTTATCCGTTCCTCTTCTTTATGGAATTCCATTCCTTCCTTCATCCATTGCTCCTATACCCTTACATTCTTAATTCCCGTATCATTAATCCTATCAACCCAATTTCCAAGAGTAGCAATTAAATTGTTTCTTTTCC
>NW_027104882.1:377680-378041 GCF_000696795.3 Halyomorpha halys | reverse complement strand
AATTTCCAAGAGTAGCAATTAAATTGTTTCTTTTCCAATTTAAGTTTGCAACTAGATATATAGGTACTGTAGATGAATTTATTTTTAAATATAAGGAGATGGTCAGGGTTGCGGTCAAAATAAGAACACATAGCTTATAACTATTTTAGTGTCCGACGTTTCGCCCCACTTTGCAGGGCTTCATCAGGGCTAAAAAGATACAAAAAACTGAGAATATTACAACAATAAGATACAATAAATTAATTTAAGCTAGGATTAATACTATCTAAAAATAAAGTGATAAGAAATTACATATAAATAAAAGGAAGGAAGACATAAAATAGTATCAATATAAAATAAACTTGAATAAACAATGATAAGA
>NW_027104882.1:370025-375034 GCF_000696795.3 Halyomorpha halys | reverse complement strand
CATACGAATATATTATGTTTTGTTTTTAAAAGTTTCAAGAATATATTTCATGCCTGTATAGATTCAGATTTTGTCTATAAGTTTGTTCTCTATAAAAATCATATTTTAAACAAATTTGTTAATTTTTTATTTAATGATTGTATAAACTCAAATTTTGATTATACAGTGATAATGTGACTAACTTTTTCTTAGCTTTAAAAATCAATTAGATAGGTATTAGAACATAGCGGATGCTTGCCCGAGATTGCAGAGAGTGGAGGAAGGTTATACGAGAGACTCGGATTCTTGTTGGACCATAGTACCAATAAATAAATTATAAATATGCATGGACGTACCCAGCGGGGACAGGGGAGGCTGCCCCCTCCCCCCCTAGAACAGACACAAAATTATTAAGTTAGTAAAAATCATTTTGTTTTCAAGAAAATACTGATTGTAATTTCTAATAAAGCTCTGTGAAATTATATATAATTTTATATATATAAAATTATATATACTCATTATGGCTTGCCCACCTAGTTTTGAACCTGGATATATGGGCGTAAATATGTACATAAAACATTGTTTGATTTTTTGTTTGTAATTTTTCTTCTTTCTATTTTATTAATTAGAACATAGTTTATGATTAATTATTTATTAGAGGATTTATATTTTGTTGTATTTTTGTTCTTTTTTTAACATTTGATGCTTCTAATATTTATTTAAAAATTTTAATATGTATATAAATATTAATAGCTGTTCCTTTTTACCTACCTTTATTTCATTTTTTTACTTTTTCATTTTATCTTGTTAGGAGTTAGTTACCTTATGATTTATGATACGACATATAGTTTTATTTATCTTTTATTTTACTTTTTACATTTAACACAAAAACATTATTGGATATCTGAAATATTCATTTAAACGTTGTACTTTTATAAATGTTATTTGTTTTTATCTTTTTGTTAATTATTTTTGTATTCTTTTTTCCCAATCTATCAGTATTTGAGATTACTTTATAATGTTTCATTATTTTATTATTTTTATTTTTTTAATTCATTTATTTTACTGTAAGGCACTGAAGCCCATTTTCATTGCCTGTAAAATTATTTTAAAGGGACTTGTCTCAGAAAAAATAAAGAATATTATTATTATAAGGATCTACTTGATAGTTGTTATTACTACCAATCTGCGCATGCGCGACTGCTAACTGAACTGCCGCAATTTGTAACACCAAACCTATTAATAAAACTAAACTTATAAACTTTCATATTTCCTATTCGTCATTTCTCTATGATTACAGTGGTTAGTTGTGTTTAATAATCAATTGTTATCATGCAATCACCAGGTTGAACGTTTAGCGAGTTTATGTTCACTCTGACCTACTGAACCAGCATTGTCATACTCATTATTGCGATATTACTTTTGCGTGGAAATGGGGCTTTATTGCCATGAAAGTATTATGGATATATGTCTTCTGCTGCTAACTAAATTGGTAAAGGTATTATTACCCTCATAATGGTTACAGAAAGTTCCCAGTCATAGTTGTCTTGCTGTTGATGATCAAGGACAGGTAGAGAAAGGAGTGAAATTTCTTCAAGCGTCTCACTGTGATTCAATGGTAGTTGGAGAAAAATAGTCTTGAAGCCAGTGTAAAACAAATATTCCTTTTCTTTAGTCTTATAATAACGTAATTTAAAAGTTGTAAAAAGTGTATAAAATACACGTCATCGTTTGAGGTATGTTTCTGCTGGATATGCATGTATTATAAATAAGGCAGTGATAAAGATAATGACATTATCAAAAATGAAAATTAAGTATGAAATATAGAGTTTCCATAATAATTATTAGTCCATATATAATTATTAGTGACAAAAATAAAACATATGAAATATGAGAGGAGTAGGAGAAGCCCAGCTGACGAAGATCCTACATAACAATATGGTGCTCTTGCAGAATGACGCTGCAATAAAGCAAGGAGTATAATGGAGGGGTACGCTTCCAGAGGGAGTGACACCAGAAGGCGGGACTATTCCTTTCGTAGGCGTGGCATCAATTACACAATATTAGACAGTTGAGAGTTGAAAGTTGAAAACTGTCGTTTCTGCTGCACTCCGTATTCCAGAAATGGTTAGGCAGAAAGATTAAAAAAAAAGTTGAGAGTTACTCAAAGAGTGTTCACATTTTTTTTCCGCCAAGACTCCCACTGGAGTCCTATACTGACAAACCATGGTCGGGGGTCAAGTTTTTCATTTTGTAGGACCGCCACTCAATGAATAAAGTCAACGCCGAAGTCTGGATTCGAACCAGCACCGCCAGCAATCTCTAATTGGTAAGACTGGGCCTAACCAACTACGGGAAGCCCAGTTGTTTGTTGTAGTTGATATTTTTTTTTTTTAATTACTATTAATTCTCACTTTTTTTAAAAACATTAAATATTCTAGAAAAAATAATGGTTAGTTTTTTTAAATAAATAACTTTCTCCATTATATATGAAACAATTATTTATTTGTGTCAAACTTTATATTTTGATGGCTTCCTATGAATAAAGTATTAAAGAAATTAACTGTTCCTACAAAATATTGATTGAAAAACGTTCCTACTTAATTCAATTTTATTATTCTCTCCTTACATTTTATAACAGTAAATATATTTTAAGATTCACATTGATATGAGTCTGAGTAGAATAGAAAAGAAGCACGAATTTCTCGGGAACAGCCTAGTATATTACATAGGTATACCAAATTATTGGGAATAACATTTGTTACAACTTTTATCCTCTTCACTTATGTGATTAACTGAGTAGTTATACAGATTACATTTATGTGCGAAGTCCCTATTGACTTCAACGCGGCCTGACCCCACCCCATAGCTTCATTCTTGCTTAGAAGGAGAGTAGGGTTATGGCACTCGCCTGTTAAGCGGGTCATGTTATTTGATTTATTTTCTTTAGGATAATACCACGAATAAAAAGCACGATTTAGCATGCTAAATGAGAGATTTTCAGTACAATTGATGTTTAAAATGTACATTTTCATCAATTACAAGAAAATAGATCACCTACGTTTCAGCCAATTAGGGTGGTATATAGATTAACTCTATTTTAGAATTCACAGCCTCACATACTCTCTCTTATGTTGTAGGCTTATTTAATACTGTTATATTCTTTATTGTTATTTTTTTATTAAAAATTAAACTAGTTAAGCCTGCTACAACTTTAGAGTGTATATGTGATGCTCTGAATTTTAAAACTGTAATTATCCCTGATATTGACTAGGTTGGCTGAAACGTTGGTAGTGTGAAATAATTTAATAGAAAGCTTGATAGTAAAAGAATCAGCTTTAATATAATTGATAAATAAAATTTCTTTAAGTAGACATTCGCAACTCATTTTTAAATTTATTTTGTATAATAAGACGAATTTATGACAAAATGCATTATTAAAAATGATTTGTATGCCTTATTCTAATGAAACTCATGAAAGGTCTCGGAGCTCTAGCACCGTTCTGTCGGAAAGGAGCAGAACATGAAGCAAAACTTTCTCTAATTCGCAGAGAAAATTTTAACACATTTAGTATGTCAGAGAATTTACGTTTATTTCTCTTCCCACGCCTGGTAGTACAACTCCTCTGAGGGGAAGTTACCGGCTTCGTTAAGTCGAGTCGAACCATTATTTCACTTCAAGATTGGAATCGATTGACATTTCGCTCCAAGGTATATTTTCTTTAATCAAGTCCTATCTTTCTCGTGAAAGATTTTTCAATCAAATAAAGAACTTTTTATTTGCGTTACGTATCAAGCGTGAGTATACAGTTGCTCCTATTCTTTCGGTTAATAGCGAATGATGAGAGATGGCGGTTGTGACAACCGACTACTCGAGCTGTCTCCTTATCAAAGGGCCCGCGTGCTTGTCGAATCGCACATTTGATCCGATTTCTAGCCTTGTTTTCTCTTCCTTCTGTCCTAATTGTTCCACTTCGAGTTTAGTATAAATCATCGTTCAAATATTAATTCGTTTTCCATAAAAGAGAAAGATATATAATGCATAATACATAAGTACATGAGCTGGGGAGAAAAAAATACAGTTACATCACCCAAATTTTTTATTACTTTAATGAAAACTATGTGTAATTAGCAGTATAAATTGATGAGTCTACCAAGTATAGGTAGGGGAAATAAAAAATGGAGGCTGTTTCAAAATCTTAAAAAACATAAATTTTTCATTCAAAGTTCTATCTTGAAAACTACCAACAACACTAGAAGATGGACATTATTTAAAAAACAGTAAATTTGCTAAAATACAAGCCCTAAAAGAGCTATTTACGCCCAATAGTTCTCGAGATATTTTCATAAAGAAACATTTCATAAAAAATTGAGTACTAACAGACATGTTTACGTCGAATGGTTATTGAGATATAGATTTCTCAAAATAGATTCACTAACTACTGATATTTCAATACGTTCCATACAACATTTTTATGAAATGTTCCTTTTTAAAAAGCTATATCTCGTGAACTATTGAACGTAAATAGCTCTATTAGGACTTACATTTTAGCAAATTTAATGCTGGACATTACTCAGGTCACAGGAAGCCCTTCTCCTAGGGTTCGAGAGGAGAATATTGAGGAAAATTTATGGTTCGGTTTGTGCTGTTGGATCTGGAAGGCTGAACAGGCAGGCACTTTACAGGAAGGGTACTTTACAGGATATTGTAAGGGTGATCAAAGTGGGACGGCTTCGATGGTCAGGCCATATATTAAGAATGATCCTGGATGGAAGGATATATGGGGCAAGGAGAGTAGGAAGACCCCGGCATCGATGGATCGATCGAGAGCAACGGCAACCAAGAGAGGACTGGCGGACGAAGTTGCCGGAGGCCTTGACTCTACAAGAGTTGTAGCGCCACAGATGATGATGGTGAGACTGACGTTGACACATATAAATTTGCAGGTTATTATGCCCATGTCAACTTAACATAGTCAAAATAAACCCATATTTGTCCCTAGAAGATTTAATAATAATTTCTATTCTTC
>NW_027104882.1:366307-369887 GCF_000696795.3 Halyomorpha halys | reverse complement strand
AGAGGTAATAAGATCTATCTTAGATCTGGAGGGAGCACAATGCCCTTGCCCCGTCCACATTTTATGCAATCAGATGGAAGAGTTAATTGTTCTTTTTTTCCAGTCGCAACTAACGGGATATTTGTTTTGTTTTTTCATTTGCCTTTGTGTGGTCTCGTTCTCCGTGGAATATTTTTCAGGCTCTTTTAACGGAGGTTAAAAACAATTGATGCCGTTTTTGTAATTTTTATTGTCATCACAGTTATTAAGTGAAATATCTGAGTTAACACCTTCTTAGAGTGTTTACGAAAACTGATCTCAGGATAACTTGTATTTAAACATCCCCTTAGCTGCAAAACGAAGTTAGAATAAATTTACCACTACAAGCTATGAAGGGTCTTGAATTAAATTTGTGAAGAGGAAGTATTCTTGACCAACGGTTATGCAAGGAAGCGATGTATCCACTCTCAACTCCCAGCTTTACTCTTTAACCTAATAAAGGACGGGGTGCAAATTGAGGCTGGATATGCCTCAGGAGAATACCCTAGCAAGGGAAAGAAAAAAAACTATTTCTTGTTTATACTCACTTGATTCTATAGATCGAACAATGAACTAATTCTGCTTTTATTTCTCATTAAGTTTGCTTTTATAGAAACTAGAACGACATTTCGGCTTTTGAGAAAAATCTTTCTTTTTTTTTTTAAATTTATTTATTGTTATTTACAACTGTATACATATATACACATCAAGTAAATTTGCTGTAAGTGATATTATGACATGATATAAACATGTGGAGAATCTATCCACTGATTGAACTCCAATAACATTTCTAGAGGAGAAGATCTCGAGGCCATCTTCTTTTCAGACGCCTAGAAGAATTATTAGGTAGTGAAGAAGAATCCAGGTTAGAAACAAGTGAATTTGGGTGGTTGGGAAGTCTGGTTCTGGCCAAATCGGCAACATATGAGACATTAAGGTCCTGATGGATGACTTGATTTGTGACAAAGTAAGGAGCATGAAGGATTTTAGACTGTAAGGTTTGGAATCGAGAGGAATTCGAAGGTTTAGTGGAGCCCCATAGCTTAACTCCGTATGTCGAGATAGGCCTTATAATAGTCATGTAGATCAGTCTTTTGTAATGGATTGGAAGTTTGGACCGTTTGTCAAGTATATGTTGTAATAGTCGGAATCGACGAGCAGTTTCCTGTCCTATCAGTCTTGTATGAGGATTCCATGTCAGTCGTTTGTCCAGATTTAGTCCTAAGTAACAGATCTGTGCAACAGGAATAAGTGGGGTATAATTAAAAGATACTGTGGGACAAGACGAGAAAAATCTAAGTACTTTTCTTCAATTTTTACTAAATAACACCAAAACAACAATCTACCAAAAAGAATAGTTTAAAATATTGATTGTCATTTTTTACTTTCACTTAGCGATATATGGAATTTTTTTTTTTCTTTAACACTATTTTTACAATTTATTTTGATAATCTTTGATTAGACTTAATTTAAGAATTTCATTTATTGTTCTTTTTAATGGAAACTGCTACTCTCTAATCAGTACAACTCGCGCCAGAGACTCTATTCTTCACTAAAATTAATCTAACCATCCATTAATTATATAAACAGTTTAATAATTAATTGAACACTAAAATTTTGATACATTTTGATGATGTATTTAAATTTTTATATTTACTTGATAAATTTAAATATTGGGACATAAAGTTTGAAAAATGTTGTTGACAAAGGTTGATGATGCATATAAACTTACATTAATTTACATCTAAAAATTGCATTTATCTTTCTTATTTATTTGTTCAAAAGGAATTCTATTAGGTATTTTTGTTTTTAAATCGTATGATAGATTATTGAACAATTTTACGTCAATGTAATTATAAAATCTTAGCATTAGGGTAGTATTGAATTACCTTACATAGTTATTGTCACTTTTCTTTTTTAATATATTCATTTATTACTTCTATATCTATTATTACTTTAATATTATGTATATATTTATATTAATTTTTATATTTGTAATTTTTATTATTGTTATCCTTTTTTCGTATTATTGATATCAGAGTGCTATTTGGCATTCTAATGGAATATCATTGAGGTATGGAAATGGAAAACAGTCTATGTCCCAGAAAACTAGTTTTGAAAAAAAAAAATAAGTAGCTGGCTAAGATTTTTGTTCGAAAGTTATGAAGAAATTACAGCTGTAGGAACTAAACAGTTTTAGATCGGGACTTCCAGCGGTTATTGGCGTTGGTTTCTTCAACGCCATTCCGTCAAAATCTCTTTTATTCGTATTTCTGACACTTACCGTATTTGTGGTTGACCATGCTAGGTTTTTCTGTACATATATATTTTACTATATTTAAAATGTTTATTATTTTTTATACTTTTGACTGTAATTCTGTTTTATGTTTGATTAAAAAAGTCGTGTTCGGGTAAGAGAGAAAAATTGTAAAATTAAAATATATCTACATAAAGTTGACCGTAAACATTTAAATATAAGAAGATGGTTTATTTAAAGATAGATTTAAACTATTTGTTCTTTTTTTGACCGCGACCCTGACCATATTCTTATATGTAAAATTAAAATAATGTAAAATATATACATAGATAGAAATAATGATAAATGGCCAGAAAAAAATGAAAATATGTAAGGGAAAAAAAATTATAATTTTAGCATATGATTCATAAATATTTATAATGTTACTATTTATATTAATAGATTTAAAAAAAATTGTTCCTTAATCTTAACTATGTTGTGTATGAGGCAACTCAATGAAGTTGGGCAGCATAACATTTTTAATTGTTTTTTCTCTATTTTTTGAATTCCTAGAAATATTTCTAAGAAAGAAAAAAAAAATAATAAATGAATAAATGGATAACGGAGAAGAAATTTACTAAATGAAATGCCTTTTTTTTTTTTTTATCGTTGGACGAAAATCGCCTATCTGATTTGTTTCATTACTCCAACCAACAATAAAACTGTTTCAAGTTTTATTATTCTGCTACAACCAGTTTTTCACAGAAAATAATCATTATAAACAGTAAAATTAAAAATAACAAACTTTAATGCTATCAATGAGGGTATACATTTCTTTTTCTTTTTTCTTGTAGATTTTGTTAATTTAATGAATTTCTTTTAGAATGGTATCAGATATTCAATGTCAGTTTAATTTTATTATATTTAAATAAATAAATAATAATGATTTTCAATACAAAACGTATAAACCTTATAGCTACAACAACATTTAATTAAATAATAATTTTATCATCAAACCAATATGTCTTTATAGATGAGTCAGTTGTAAAACATGAAAACGTTCACAATGTTACAAACTTTGTTAATTATAATGTTCCACCTAAAACCCAGAATCACTATCCATATACCAACAATATGCCTTTAAAATACAATTTTTTTATTTATTATATGAAATGAGCCCTGAAGAATATATTTAGTGTTCAAGTGGACAGAGCCGCTTGCGATAGGTAATTAACTTTCAGCATAGTCAGTGCTTAGATGGATGACGACTACCCGAATTCTCAATTTTTGGAATTTCTAGAAATATTTCTAAGAGAAAAAAAAAAA
>NW_027104882.1:363439-366093 GCF_000696795.3 Halyomorpha halys | reverse complement strand
CAACAATTAATACACTACCATACAACAAACCATTTTATTATTTATTTAATGACCTGGGCAGAATAGAAACTTTAAATTAATGTGAGGAAGAAATAATATTGAAGATGTCCTTGAGGATGGCTAGAATGGCCGAAACGTTGGACTGGTGAAAAATAAAGTGTTGAGACAAAAATGGATACGAATTTTTGATTTATTTAATAAATAATAACCTTGTCTCAAGTAATTGAAATAATATAATTTAAAAAAATAAAGATGGGCCTATTTAATCCTGTGCCAGAAACAAGTCGCTCCGTTTGCCCCTCTCCGTTCCTTCTCACTTAAGTCTTCTACGAGGGGTTCAAAACCATTTTGGTTAGGAAGTGCTAATTTTAAAGTAGTATTAACTTACAAAGACACTTATTAAAGAAGAACACCAAAGCGTTACTAATGGAAGGGAACAAGAAGGGAACAAGAAGGGACCACGAACAGAGAGAAGAGACCCCTTAGAAAGCTGCTGAGGATTAGCCGAAGACAGCGAGCGTGCTCTGCTAGAAAGGACTAGGTGAAGGCCAGTCCCATTGTACCACTGCCTTTTGCTTTCTGTCTCCTTCAATTAGGGCATTTCACGCGAATATTTTCCCAGAGGCTGTCCATCTTACGGCACGTTCACGCAGGAATCGCAAATTACTTTACAAATGGAAACGTCTTATTTCGGTTGTAGCCGAGGCAGGATGAGAGCCACACCAGAGTGAAATTCTCAAGAGCCATTCAAAGCTAGGATCCACTATCTGTGCCGTGAATAAATCGGACGGCGGCCTTATTTATTCACTCAACTACCGTGCGTCATTAAGCCCAATTTTTACTCCAACTATGCAGCTGTCGTATCTTCTACAATCGTGGAAACATATAATATAACATTTCCCATCGTGACAGTACTGACGTAATATCAGGATTGGCTTAGTAGTTATTGATTATTACTACCTAAATGCTTATTATATCTTATAATTTATAGCTGTAAATAACATAATAAAATAAAAATATATAATAAAAAATAGAAATAGCTTCAACACAACCTCACCAATCTACACGAATCTTTGAAGTGACTTAGGACTATATAAACTGTACTAAAGGACACAAACCGGATCTAATTATATTATAACCGAAATTATTTTATATCTTATAAAATATTATTAAAATAAATTTCAAAACGTATGAAAAGTTGTTCTTTATTTGAAACCAATATTCCGAATATAAGAACACATTCAGCTTTCCAACGATTGTATTAACATTGAAATTAGATAAAATTCAAAGGAGTTATGAACGATCATATGGACCGGTAGAAGAAAAAAAAACCTTGAAATAAATCAAGGTAAAAAATTTCTAACTTTTAATTTCTTTGAATAATAGTATTAATGGTATTTGGAAAATTCTTAACAATCAGCACAAACAAATAAATATTCATTTTTATTTTTAAATGAAAAAAACAAGCTTGTTAAAGTGTTAAATGGAAAAACTCATGTCTGTTAAATGGATAATGACGTCACGCAACAGACCAGCTGAGCTCATCATTTTGTTCGGTGTGTTAGGTTACTTGCTCGTAGTTTGTGTTTTTGTTTTTTGTTTTTGTGTTAGTATTGTTTTGGATGTTTTTATTAATAATAAAGCAATAATTAAGAAATAATAATACTAAAATGATAGTTGTCAATTAGCTCATCTTGATTCTGTTCCTCATAAGTTATAAGATCAACACGACACTCTGTGGCCAAACTTTCACACAACTTCCACTTTTCACTTAATTTAGGCATGTTATAATAAATTACTTTAATCAAAACTTATAAGTAAACATTAACATGAAGTTTTGAAAGGTTATAAAACAAGTTGCTCAAAAAATCCGCAAGGAGCTCTTATCCATTTAACACATCATGAATACCCCTATTAGATAGCTCCACTCTAAATTAAGTAATAAACTTTTATATTTCGTTTTCTTTTAATTTGTCTACGGTTTTTTTCTTCAGACTGCTCTATACCTTATTAGTAAATGTTTTAGGGGTAAGATCAAAACGGACTTAATTCTGGGATTTTGGGGGTTGGAAGAGTAGAGATTCCCTTCTATTATTGCTGTTGTTATAAGAGATTCTGGCGTGTCATACATCGACCAATACTCGCTATATAAAAAGTGAATATTTTTAAGGTCAATTGGCGGGTTTCATGTCCCTCTCCATTCTATGTATGTAAGCCCCCAACTAGTATGCTACCAATGTGAAACCGCCTTCAGCGGACCCTGTAACTCATCTTATACTCCCATACGGCAAACAAAGTCAGTATGTAATCTGTATATATACTATGTATTATATTATATATTTGTAATTGTAATTATATATAAATAAAGAGGATTTGAAAATTAAAAAAAAAACATGCCTATTTCCAGTCTTAGCCACTTTTTCGATGTTTACTATGAAATATAAAACAACATAAAGTCCGGAATTCAAGTCATCAGTGAAAATTCGCTTTCATCAGCTGTTTCACATAAAAGGAAGCTGGGTGTAATTTTCTATGTTGATGTTAGAAAGTTGAGACAAGATGTAAGGATAAGATATCACACTAGCGGTCAGTGTGCCACTGGTCATCTCAGCGCCATTTGCATTGTTCTCCAATTCTGCCTTCTTGATCATGAT
>NW_027104882.1:362832-363389 GCF_000696795.3 Halyomorpha halys | reverse complement strand
ACTTTCACACAACTTCCACTTTTCACTTAATTTAGGCATGTTATAATAAATTACTTTAATCAAAACTTATAAGTAAACATTAACATGAAGTTTTGGAAGGTTATAAAACAAGTTGCTCAAAAAATCCGCTAGGAGCTCTTATCCATTTAACACATCATGAATACCCCTATAAGATAGCTCCCCTCTAAATTAAGTAATAAACTTTTATATTTCATTTTCTTTTAATTTGTCTACGGTTTTTTTCTTCAGACTGTTCTATACCTTACTAGTAAATGTTTTAGGGGTAAGATAAAAACGGACCTAATTCTGGGATTTTGGGGGTTGGAAGAGTAGAGATTTCCTTCTATTATTGTTGTTATAAGAGATTCTGACGTGTCATACATCGACCAATACTTGCTATAAGTGAATATTTTTAAGGTTAAATAAGGAATTGGCGGGTTTCATGCCCATTTTTTCTAGGTCAGAAAAAAGAAGAAAATGCCCATTTCCAGTCTTACCCACTTTTTCAATGTTTACTATGAAATATAAAACAACATAAAGTCCGGAATTCAAGTCAT
>NW_027104882.1:361928-362782 GCF_000696795.3 Halyomorpha halys | reverse complement strand
ACTTTCACACAACTTCCACTTTTCACTTAATTTAGGCATGTTATAATAAATTACTTTAATCAAAACTTATAAGTAAACATTAACATGAAGTTTTGAAAGGTTATAAAACAAGTTGCTCAAAAAATCCGCAAGGAGCTCTTATCCATTTAACACATCATGAATACCCCTATTAGATAGCTCCACTCTAAATTAAGTAATAAACTTTTATATTTCATTTTCTTTACATTGAACGCATCATGAATACCCCTATAAGATAGCTCCCCTCTAAATTAAGTAATAAACTTTTATATTTCGTTTTCTTTTAATTTGTCTACGGTTTTTTTCTTCAGACTGCTCTATACCTTATTAGTAAATGTTTTAGGGGTAAGATCAAAACGGACTTAATTCTGGGATTTTGGGGGTTGGAAGAGTAGAGATTCCCTTCTATTATTGCTGTTGTTATAAGAGATTCTGGCGTGTCATACATCGACCAATACTCGCTATATAAAAAGTGAATATTTTTAAGGTCAATTGGCGGGTTTCATGTCCCTCTCCATTCTATGTATGTAAGCCCCCAACTAGTATGCTACCAATGTGAAACCGCCTTCAGCGGACCCTGTAACTCATCTTATACTCCCATACGGCAAACAAAGTCAGTATGTAATCTGTATATATACTATGTATTATATTATATATTTGTAATTGTAATTATATATAAATAAAGAGGATTTGAAAATTAAAAAAAAAACATGCCTATTTCCAGTCTTAGCCACTTTTTCGATGTTTACTATGAAATATAAAACAACATAAAGTCCGGAATTCAAGTCATCAGTGAAAATTCGCTTTCATCAGCTGTTTCACATAAAAGGAAGCTG
>NW_027104882.1:356356-357848 GCF_000696795.3 Halyomorpha halys | reverse complement strand
ACCTAACAAAACAAACAATTGCCCTCTAATGGGGGAAAAAATAACAAGTTAATTTAAAATAGAAGTTATGTCAATAATAGAATTGATAACTACAGAATTTATAACAGAATGTTCTGCAGCAGCTTGGGCTTCAGTCTTCGGGTTGAGGTTGGGTTTCCCAAGTTGTAGGTCACTGGTTCTTTAACTGTTGGTAACTGGAAGTGGAACTTCATGAATCGTTTTTTGATGTAATCCTAAAAACTTAGTTATAATTACAAATAAATAATACCGATGTCAGACAGTGTGCTTTATGTAAATTTATTTCTCCGTTAAGCATGAACATTAATTTTTTGAATTTCATTACGATTTCCATGCTTGTTACTTGCACTTACCTATATTAGAACTTTTAGGAAGGGGAAGTAAAAAATTAAGCGAATATAATTTTTAAAAATACCATTTAGTATTGCTAGTCGTATCGCTGACTCACCAAAAGTGTCAGTTTGTATAATTCATTTTGAATTTTTTTACCAGAGTTGGGTAAATATTATCCTATTGATGAGAGGAAAACGTATGTATTCGTGAATTTTCTACTGGAATAATCAATGATGCGGGGGGAAAATACGATTAGCCATCCGAATACTTATGTATTCCCGAATTTTTTACACGAATAATCAATTATTCGTACAAAAAAAATACGATTAACCATCCGAATACTTTTGTATTCGTCATTATTTTACACGAATAATCAATCATTCGAGCAAAAAAAAATTCGATTACTCATTCGAATACTTTTGTATTCGTCAATTTTATGGACGAATAATCTCATATTCAAAAAAATTATATGATTAACCATCCGAATACATTCATATTCGTATAATTTCATTAATACATTTTTTGTCTTACAGACCTATGGCGGTACACACACATATATATATATTATGATCGAATATAGATTAATTTTAACTTTTCTGATTTCTAATATATTAGGGTTTCCACATGTTTCTTAAGATACAGAAAACGAAAATGCTATCGATTTTAAGATCGTGTATCGATTTATCTTAATTTTCTGACTTATAAAATATAAAATAAAAATAACCATTTTTATGGTTCTGCATATCCTAAAACATTAAAATGGACCCTTGTTTGTTAGAAATCAGAAAAGTAAAAATAAATCGATACGTGATCTTAAAATTTGTAGCATTTTCGTTTACTACTCCTCTGAAAACGGGAGCCTCATACTTTAGAAATTGAAAATGGTAAAAAAAAAAAAAAAAACTAATTTTAAACAAAAATCTAATTGTTATTCGAATGACGTCGTATTCGACTAATTTTTTATTCAATTGAAATATTATTTCAACTACAAAAGTATTCGGATTGTTTAATTTTATTTTTATTAGAACAAAAATATATTAGTTTCATGTCAATCGAACACAAAGATCGAATAAAAATGTTTTCGTCTCTCTTCAATCTAACACTTTTTTCACAACTCTGTTTTGACCATTTCTCCAATTGA
>NW_027104882.1:351678-354366 GCF_000696795.3 Halyomorpha halys | reverse complement strand
CATCGTCTCCAATGGTTTTTGAGATATCTTGGCTTAGTCCCAAGCTATTGAGGTGTGGTGTAAAATATGGGCATCGTTGGAAAACATGGCTTATTGTTAAATTTTTATTTCAATACTGGCAGTTCGGAGGGGTTTCTTTTGATATAAGATAGGAGTGGGTGAGCCTCGTGTGACCTAGTATTAGGGTTTCCACGTGTTTCTTAAGACACAGAAAACGAAAATGCTATCGATTTTAAGATCGCGTATCGATTTATCTTAATTTTTCTGACTTATAAAACATAAAATAAAACAATAACCATTTTTATGGTTCTGCATATCCTAAAACATTAAAATGGACCCTTGTTTGTTAGAAATCAGAAAAGTTAAAATAAATCTATACGTGATCTTAAAATTTGTAGCATTTTCGTTTACTACTCCTCTGAAAACGGGAGCCTCATACTTTAGAAATTGAAAATGGTAAAAAAAAAAACGAATTTTAAACAAAAATCTAATTGTTATTCGAATGACGTTGTATTCGACTAATTTTTTATTCGATTGAAATATTATTTCAACTACAAAAGTATTCGGATTGTTTAATTTTATTTTTATTCGAACAAAAATGTATTAGTTTCTTGTCAATCGAACACAAAGATCGAATAAAAATGTTTTCGTCTCTCTTCAATCTAACACTTTTTCCCAACTCTGTTTTACCCATTTCTCCAATTGACAAAAATGAATGCCCCGAATTGAAGATAATTGTTATTATTTTCTCTATGAAACTTGAATTGTTTGTACATCAATCCAAGTCAAGTTGTTCAGTAAGGACTCATTTATCCGACCGTTTAACCAAACTATGATAATAAAGAACTTGAGGATAAATTCTGTTAGAGAACCCCTCAAATTTTCGCCGACATAATATTATAAACTTCATGCGATTGACTAAAAAACATAAACGACCCAAATAACAGCACCGCTTCGCTCCAAGGTGCCATCTGGGTCCACATTCCTCGGGCTCTGGAAAGTACTGTGGACCATACTCGTGATTACAAAATTGTTCCTTTTGATTAATTGGAGAATTTTCACATCGTCAAAGTGTGATATACTGCCAGCAATGATTATAATCTTTCAATTATTTCTTATAAAAACGTCGTATCAGAATCATCTCACCTACATGGAAAAATTGTTTAATCCGTTTTAGTGTAAGCACTCGCTCCACTTTTCTTGTTTCTTGACAAATACTTTCTAAAAAAATGGAAGCATTTTAACAAAAATACTTTCTAAAAAAAAAGGCCTGGATTTTTTTATTTATTGCGATATTATTATATTATTTTTATTAATATCAACAATAATCTATTGTAGTATGGTAGGTTGGTAAGTAGTAGTAAGTTTCACACCATTTTTCAATTTCAGACACTTTTTAAATATTGCACGATTAAACTATCTTAAAGTTTCCTCTTCCCGTTTTAAGCAAATATTTCAAAAATGATATAGGACCGTCGTTTCCCAGGGGTCTTAGCGGGGCGGGTCCGGCCGGGAAGGATTGCCTTTTTTGTGTTATGATCTCTTGTGAGATTGCGACGTGTCATACATCGACCAACCTACTCTTATAACTTCGTATGTATTCGATATATATATACATACACGACATTTATTTACAACTTTTAGAAATGTATTTAAAAAGTGAAATAAATAAATTATTTCATTGTCTCACCACGTTTTAGTTCACATATTTATTTGTTTAAAGAATGCTTGAATCAAGTTTATCGTCATGATTTCAATATTTCTTTTTTTGGTTTTACATCTAATTGTTCATCATTACATCTAATTGGTTAATAATTGGTTCAACATCACTTGAATTACATTAAGTTATTGTTTTGTCGACAGCTTATCTATCTTAAAAATAAAAAAGGAAAAGAAAAGGAATTTTAGATATGACCAGCATATATTATTTTATCATTATGTTATTTTATTTATTTATTTTTCATACAGATAGTTTGATTATGTTCATCTTGTTTATTCTTTTTTTGTATATATTTTCAATTTTTTTTTTATTTTATTTATTTATTTTAGTATGTATGAGATCATTCATCACTATTACCTATTGCCCACAACTGTGTGGCAGATCGTAATATCTATCAATTAATAAATCTATCAGATATGACCAGCGTTTTATTGAAAAATAATTTGCATTCTAAATCGAACTATCAACGACTTTTCAATTATTAATATAATTTCGTATTTTAAAACACCATAAATTATTGAAAAATAGTTTATCAATTTTATAGTAATTTATGAGAAGTGAAATAAATGAACATGTCTGTTACAGTTATAGCCTATTTTTTTTTTCGGTCTAATTTTTCGCTTTGTTTTACCTTTGACCGACATTTTCCTTTTATTTTATATAAACCAAGATTGATTTAATTTGAAGAGAACAATATTCTTTTATTCTTCTGATATTAATTCATCAAATTTAACCTTCCTTACTTCAAATATTTGTTCTGTATTTCCAGCTAAATATCAGAAATAAACAAAAAATAACCAACTGCTTGTTTGTTTTTTACTTTCAGCTACCGATATCTGTAATCTATGAAATCTACAATTCGTTTTACTCTTCTTAATTCTTGTTCTGATTGAAATACTTTGACGGGGCTTAAATACAAAATTTTCTAAAAAGTTTTCTCTAAATATTATTAATTTAATTTTTTTTAA
>NW_027104882.1:314891-350848 GCF_000696795.3 Halyomorpha halys | reverse complement strand
TGTCAATCGAACACAAAGATCGAATAAAAATGTTTTCGTCTCTCTTCAATCTAACACTTTTTTCACAACTCTGTTTTGACCATTTCTCCAATTGACAAAAATGAATGCCCCGAATTGAAGATAATTGTTATTATTTTCTCTATGAAACTTGAATTGTTTGTACATCAATCCAAGTCAAGTTGTTCAGTAAGGACTCATTTATCCGACCGTTTAACCAAACTATGATAATAAAGAACTTGAGGATAAATTCTGTTAGAGAACCCCTCAAATTTTCGCCGACATAATATTATAAACTTCATGCGATTGACTAAAAAACATAAACGACCCAAATAACAGCACCGCTTCGCTCCAAGGTGCCATCTGGGTCCACATTCCTCGGGCTCTGGAAAGTACTGTGGACCATACTCGTGATTACAAAATTGTTCCTTTTGATTAATTGGAGAATTTTCACATCGTCAAAGTGTGATATACTGCCAGCAATGATTATAATCTTTCAATTATTTCTTATAAAAACGTCGTATCAGAATCATCTCACCTACATGGAAAAATTGTTTAATCCGTTTTAGTGTAAGCACTCGCTCCACTTTTCTTGTTTCTTGACAAATACTTTCTAAAAAAATGGAAGCATTTTAACAAAAATACTTTCTAAAAAAAAAGGCCTGGATTTTTTTATTTATTGCGATATTATTATATTATTTTTATTAATATCAACAATAATCTATTGTAGTATGGTAGGTTGGTAAGTAGTAGTAAGTTTCACACCATTTTTCAATTTCAGACACTTTTTAAATATTGCACGATTAAACTATCTTAAAGTTTCCTCTTCCCGTTTTAAGCAAATATTTCAAAAATGATATAGGACCGTCGTTTCCCAGGGGTCTTAGCGGGGCGGGTCCGGCCGGGAAGGATTGCCTTTTTTGTGTTATGATCTCTTGTGAGATTGCGACGTGTCATACATCGACCAACCTACTCTTATAACTTCGTATGTATTCGATATATATATACATACACGACATTTATTTACAACTTTTAGAAATGTATTTAAAAAGTGAAATAAATAAATTATTTCATTGTCTCACCACGTTTTAGTTCACATATTTATTTGTTTAAAGAATGCTTGAATCAAGTTTATCGTCATGATTTCAATATTTCTTTTTTTGGTTTTACATCTAATTGTTCATCATTACATCTAATTGGTTAATAATTGGTTCAACATCACTTGAATTACATTAAGTTATTGTTTTGTCGACAGCTTATCTATCTTAAAAATAAAAAAGGAAAAGAAAAGGAATTTTAGATATGACCAGCATATATTATTTTATCATTATGTTATTTTATTTATTTATTTTTCATACAGATAGTTTGATTATGTTCATCTTGTTTATTCTTTGTTAGTATGTATTTTCAATTTATTTATTTTAGTATGTATGAGATCATTCATCACTATTACCTATTGCCCACAACTGTATGGCAGATTGTAATATCTATCAATAAATAAATCTATCAGATATGACCAGCGTTTTATTGAAAAATAATTTGCATTCTAAATCGAACTATCAACGACTTTTCAATTATTAATATAATTTCGTATTTTAAAACACCATAAATTATTGAAAAATAGTTTATCAATTTTATAGTAATTTATGAGAAGTGAAATAAATGAACATGTCTGTTACAGTTATAGCCTATTTTTTTTTTCGGTCTAATTTTTCGCTTTGTTTTACCTTTGACCGACATTTTCCTTTTATTTTATATAAACCAAGATTGATTTAATTTGAAGAGAACAATATTCTTTTATTCTTCTGATATTAATTCATCAAATTTAACCTTCCTTACTTCAAATATTTGTTCTGTATTTCCAGCTAAATATCAGAAATAAACAAAAAATAACCAACTGCTTGTTTGTTTTTTACTTTCAGCTACCGATATCTGTAATCTATGAAATCTACAATTCGTTTTACTCTTCTTAATTCTTGTTCTGATTGAAATACTTTAACGGGGCTTAAATACAAAATTTTCTAAAAAGTTTTCTCTAAATATTATTAATTTAATTTTTTTTAAATAACTAACCATCTCCCATTGTTATCAGTAATAAACTATGGATTAATATAATATATAAGATTTTTTTGTTTTTTTTTCCGATCCCTCGATATCGGAGTTAATATGAGTTATTACGAGACTATGCCCTCCCCCATAATCAATTGTTAAAAAAAAATGTAACGGTTATATCGACCATGTATTACGCCCACCAGGCCGATCTGGTATCAAATAAATAAATAATACCGTTGGTAATTAATTTTTTTTTGATACATTTCATTAAAATATAATTAGTACTTCATAAAAATATAATACATGAAATAGTGGAAATTCTGTGAAAACTCTACTGAAATACTAGTAAAACCTCAGAAAAGCATTTCAATTCATATTATGAAATACTGATATGAAGTTTTTTTAAAACCACATAGTAGAACATCATAGTTAATTAAAGAAGAAAACAGGTTTTCGTATTCTCATGGTTGTTATGACGATTGCTATAATTTTTAACGATTCTCAAAACAATCATAGAAACACAGAAAGATAGATAATACTTTTCTACCAAATCAAGAAATAGAAATTTATTAAGAGGAAGTTTTGCCATCGTGATAATAAACAAGTTGAATATTGAAAGAGCAGTTATTTCAACTCGAAGTAGGATGGCTTTGCGACGCTATCTATGAGAAAGTGGAAGAACTACCACTCTCATCATTAGGTATATACGTTTCAAATAAACAATTCTCGCCTATTGGTCCGTGTTAATGTTAGTACAAGAGCCGGGAAAAAAATGGGGCGTTTTTTTCCCCCCATTTTTTGTTTATTTTATTGAAACTTGGCCAAATTTATTGGTTTGGCCAATTTTAGTTGGGGGAATAAAAAATGGTGGCTTTTTCAAAACCTTAAAAAACTATTAATTTTTCATTCAGAGCTCTATATCTTAAAAACTACCAACAACACTAGAAAATCTAAGAGAACATTATTTAAAGCAAAGTATATTTGCTGAAATATAAGCCCTAAAAGAGCTAGTTACGTCGAATGGTTCTCGAGATAGCTTTTTAAAAAGCAAAATTTCTTAAAAATCTACTGAAAGATTAGTAGCTAGTTAATTTATTTTGAGAAATCCATATCTCAGGAACTATGTGACGTACAGATGTCTATTAGCACTCAAATTAAAGCTAGTTTAATGGACTACAAAGAAATTTATGACCTTTACTTTCGTAGGAAAAGTAGTTTTAAAGATATTTGCTATAATAAATTGAATTATAGTTGTTCGGACAATAAGTTTGATTTATGAAAAACTTTATTTCAGAAACTATTGGACGTACAGATATCTCCCAGAACTCAAATTAAAGCTAGTTAAATTTACTATAGAATAGTTAATAGTGTTTATCATTGTAGAAGTAGTAGATTTTATGATATTTGACAAAATAAACTCACAAAATGGTAATTTCTAGTTGTTCATATAAAATTTTGGATTTAAAAAAAATATATATATCTCTAGATCCATAAGACGCACATATGTCTGCCAACATTCAAAATAAAGGAAATTTAACTTACTATAAAGTAGTTTATGATACTTATCTTCGCAAGGGTAGTAGCTTTTATGATATTCACAAATGAATATAAATTTGGCAAATGAAAATGTGTCCGAACAACTATAAATCAATTTATTTTAGCAAATTTCATGTAAACTATTACTCCTACGAAGATAAACATCATAAACTACTTTATAGCTCATTAAACTACCTTTAATTTGAGTGCTAATAGACCTGTGTATGTCAAATGGTTTTTGAGATATAATTTTTTCAAAATAAATTCACTAACTACTGATCTTTCAGTACGTCCCATACAACATTTTTATGAAATGTTTCTTTTTAAAAAGCTATATCTCGAAAACTATTTAATGTAAATAACTCAATTAGGGCTCATATTTTAGAAAATTTACTCTTCTTTAAATGACGTTTTCTTAGGTTTTCTTGTGTTTTTGCTACTTTTTAAGATATAGAGCTCCGAATGAAAAATTAGTTTTTTTTATCGCTTTGAAACAGCCGCCATTTTTTATTCCCCCTAGGTATACTTGGCAGACTCATCAATTTTGACTATTAATTATACATAGTTTCATTAAAGTAATCAAAAATTGGGGTGAGATAGCTGCCTTTTTTCTCCTCTTGGGCTCTTGTAATATGTATTTTAACTGCCTAGCTCAATAACGAAAAGTTGTAGGAAACAGAAATTACGTATTTAAGATAAGTATGAGTCTAAGATGTTAAAGCAACTTTTTGGCTGAAATCGAGTATGCCACTTTTTATATTCGATTTTAAACTTTTTTTTTTCCCCCAATTTCTATAATGATTTTCGCCTTACAAATATACAATAAAGTGGTCTGGTATTAAATTTAATCTAGATCTTATCCTCATAAATAAGTCTAGCAAAGCTCAATCAAAATGCCTAATTTGCGAAAAAAATTCTCCATAAGTGCCTTTAGTTTTTTCTAGTTAACAATCTCTTATTTTTTGGCATTGATAAACAATGGATTAATGTAAAATATGAATAAATTTGGTATTTAACTAAAGGAAAAATGTTATCGTGTTTCTATGGTTGTCACAACGATGGTCATAACTTTTTTTACTATCGTCATAATAACAATGGAAAAATTAAAACATAATAATAATAGCTTTTAAGTAGCCAATAAAAAAAGATTTAGCATGGGAAAGTTTTGCCATCGTGGGTAGTAAAAAAGTTATCGAATTAGAGCACTGATTTCATCTCGAAGTAGGATAAAACTGAAAGTTTTGTGATTTGCGTGCCGCGACAGATTTTTTACAATTGGATTACAGTTTATTACATATAAATTACAGTCATCTGATTAATCACGTCTGTCAGCTTTACGTTTAATCGGGAGCTGACTTTAACATGCAGATTAATGGACAAAGTCTTAATTATTAATATGTTTTTCTGTTAAATTTATGAGTGATATATAGGACCATGCAAGGGGGTATTCAGGATCAAAACTATGGGAGGGGGATAAGGTACAGTCAATCAGATCGTATTTCACCACGGAAAAGGCGAATGAAACCAAAATTTTAAGAAAATTATATCGTAATTATAGTATTGCTTTTTTAATAGTTATTATAATTTTTTGCTTGGAAAAAATTTTTTATTAAATAATTAATTTGTTTTCATTCACTTTTAGGGGAGGGGGGAGCTGCCCCCCTCTGGGTACGCCCATGGGACCATACGAAGAAGAAGCATGGTATGCGGTACGATTTGAAATACCGTTACTTCCGTATTCAGAGCAGTTGCGGGTTATATCATCCTGGTTGCATGTCTTCCCAGATGCAATAATAAAATTGTAAAGTGCATTATACTTGCATACTTCGACTGCAGTAACTTCTGTACCTACCTGCAGTAAAGAATGTCGTGGTACACTTGGCTCTTTCCAGTCAATTACGAGATTTCCTTAAAGATAGTTACACATGCTAGTTGTGATCAAAACCATTCATCATACTAATTTTGATTGTAACCAAAATTAATTTACCGTGATTGTTCTATTTGAATAAATGAAAATTAAGTACTCTTTAGCTCCAATTCCTCTTTGAGTTGGCTAAGGTTGAAAAAATCTCACAACCGTTATTTTGGTTTATGTTCATAGATATGTGATTTATCAATTATCATTCAATTCTTATTATCACCTAATTCATTTTAAAATGAATAAAATTTTTCTAAATATAAATTGAGGCGTCGTTGTTGAAAAAGAGTCAAGTGCAAAAATTTTCGAAAAATATTTCTTCACACCATAATTTGTTCTAAGGCTTTTTGCGGAGAAAATAAGAGACTAATTTACTGAATGAGCACATAGAGCCTAGTTCTATAGCCCCTCCCCCCTCAATATTTTGTATAATTCCAAATTTGTTTGCATACTATTCCTTTTCAATTTTATGTTTATCTAAATGTTGTTGTTATCTCTTTTGTTCTATTCCTCTGATAAAAACCTGAAACTCAGGTCGAAACGTCGGCATAAAATAAGTAAATATTGTTTTTTTTATTTATGTTGTTCTTTGCTGATCGCACCTCCGACAAACTTCTTCAGTCATTAAAAAGTATTGTTATATGAAAAGAATCATTCTACGTATAGATTATTTAATACACTATCCAAATTGTTTTATTATTTCCTATAAAAAAAATTATATTTGGTATCCTCCTCTGAACGTAAAATGTTTTCCTCTTCGACTGTCTTCCTTCCTCGTGGGACTTTATGTTTATAGTTTAGTCAAACTAGGCAGTTTTTAGAACAATTTTTAAAGTTTTGTAACTTTTCAATATTGTTCCGGAGGATCTACTAATGAACATACCAAAAGTCCTGATGGATAAGAGTGGATAGGAGGAGGGGGAGTTAATAGAAAATATTTTTTAGTAGTTTTTTTTTTTACTATAATACTGTAATGTGGGGGTACTATGGACAAAAATATTCTCACTAACGTAAAAAATAATTAACTTTTTATAAAAAAAGTCTTACTCATTTTTTTTTGTAGAGTCCTTAGAACTAATACATTACGAGATATTAAGGGAGAAAAAAGATGTGATTTAATGAGCTGATTGAGTCGTTTCCCTCCAAAATCCATCCAATTGAAGTTGAAAATCTACACAGGATTGGAGAAAAAAATCACAACTAAAAAAACAACTTTGAAAATATAGTTGTAAGAAAACAAAGTTGGGTCAATTTTTTTTTAGGTTAGTTACAAATAAACAATTAACCTTTATGATAAGTTCTTGGTTTATTTTTATTTGTTTATACTCAAAGTATAACCGACATGACGTCTATTACTTCTTGGGATATAATGGTTTCCACTGAAATATAATCACTAATTATTTAACAATTTTTACCCAAAACCATTCTTTACCACTGTACGTAGTATTTTAAAATACTTCAAGTGATGATGCAGTCTTTTTTCTAAATCTAGCTGCACTTGTTTTAACTTGCAGATTTTAGCTAATGAAAAAATAGTTATTGTTAGAAATTTATTAAAAACTATTCCATAATTTGAAAATGTAAAAGATTAATGGAAAATATCTGATTTAATTAGTTTGTAAAGTTTAATAAATTTTCATAATTTTTAAACTTTCATTATGGACGTAAAATAAATGTTAAAAATTGAATAATTTAAATTTCATATGGGCATTTGAAAATGGCGCTTTCTGAGGATGGTATTTCTTGATATCTAAAATGATTTCTAAAGGATATTCATATTTCTCCCTTAATCATAAGTGTCTAAATCACTTATTTTCTATCTTTATATTCGAGAAAATGTAAATTACAAAAGTAAATTTTTAATTTTGGCTTTTATAACAGCACATGGCATCCTGTTATCAGTAACATGGCGTCAGCTGCTCCTGTAGTTGCAGGTACGTGGTCTCAGATTAATTTATTTAATATCTAATGTCATTAGACTATTTATGTCTTACTAACATGCAATTTGCAAAACTAACAAATCAATCGAGTTAGAAATAAGTTTAGTTAATACAAATGATTCCATTACTTATTAAATCCCTTTCATAAGCTAACATATTTTAAAGGTTTAAACTAAAACAACGCTTATTTACCTCATAATATTGTGTTTATTGTACAGGATTTAGATTGTAAACAAGACATGTGCATGTTTCTTGTTGTCATTTTTTATTTTAACATTTAATCGAATTATTATGGTGAATGTTCTGTATTTGTAATTTCTGTTTGTAATCAGAATCGTTCTTTGCTGCATTTTATTAATTTAAATGAATATGTGAACTAATAGGCTTTGTAATGATTTTACATTGCACATGATTCGGTGAAAGTCAATTACTGGAAGGTTATGAGCTGGTTACATTTTTGTTTTCCTTTCAGTTCGTGGTTCCACAGGGATCTCAATTCATCATGGTCCACCAAATTATGAACTTATTTCAAATTTTAAAAGAGAAGACAGTAAGTCCTGTAAATGTATGCTGTTCAGCCCTCAAGGTGAATATTTTGCTTGGGCCAATGGAAAAAAGTTAGTATAGTTTTTATTTAATATAATTATTTTAACTTTGTTCTTAGTTCATTTTTCTTTCAATTTTAAGAATTTTTTCAGTTAGCCCCTGTTTAGACTACTGCTATATATCTTTTAATACAGTAATTTGTATTTATTTGAAATATACTCGCCATTACTTTTTAAATTTTATGGTACATAATTTGCATATCAGTTTTTCATGACAGACAATTTACTCTTATTTTAATGATAATAGTGTACAAGACAAGCTCCATCGGTGGAAAATTTAAAAATAAAAAATTTCTACTTCTACTCTTATTCTACTACCCTCAAACATATCCTTATCAACTAGAGCCTGTACTATCTTTCTTCATTCTGTATCAGTGGGTTTTAAAGTCCCACCGCTGGAGCTTGCTTTGTACTCTTAGTATGATTTTAATAAGATTCTAATAATTTATATCTTTATTATTCAATCTTAATCAGGTGGATTTTCCAAATAAATGTAATTTGTAAAGTGTCAATTAATGATTTACTTTTTGATTTATGGATTGTTTTCTGCCCTCTGTATTTGTGTAATTGACCTGATTTAAATCATAAGAAGTTTAACCCAATGCTTGACATTTAAAAGAGGACAGTATATCTCTGATTTTCTATGAGTCCTAAATATTTTTTATTCTTTAATGAGTAAAACCAATTAATGTCAAAAATAATCTTATTTTAGAATCATTGTTTATGAAAATACTTAACCAGTTTTATTTCATTTTGATAAAATACTTTTTTTATGGCTTCATTTTTTTAAATTAATTTATACACCTTCATTTATAATTTCAAGTAATATGCTTTTTACTTGGGTCACATTATCCAAAATGATATCCTAAAAAGCATTGTTTGGCAATGTGTGCTTAATTTTTTTTTTACTCATTTGAAAAGAAAGGGCGATCAAATTTAGTAAAAATTTGTATTTTCTTGTTGATGAAAATCAGTTTATTAAAACTTTTTATTCTAGCCAAATGCTAATTATTTTTTAATCTGAACTGTCCAGATATGGTGTCCCATATGTGATCCTTTATTCTATTCACGTAGTTGCTGTTTATTGTTATTAACAAATGCCAGTTTGAAAACCAGATATTAACCTTAATTTTTTTTAAGAACTTAAATATTTATGAATTTCCTAATTTCTTAGTGGTTTTAATATCAATTTTAATTGCCTAACATGTGTAAATTTATGAAATCAATTCTATAAAGTTTGGTTTTATTGATTTTTAAATACTTTTTGATGAAATTTTTATTCTATATTTCATTTTCATTAAAAATGGTAATAAAATCCTAATATAGATATTAAAAATTACTTAATTAAAATTTGTGTATTCCGGTATTAAAATGTTTTCAGATATTTAATGATTATCCTAATCAAAATGTTACATTTACAGGGTAACAATAGTTTCGACCTCCACTTGGGAGGTTTTGGCTGAAATGGATAAACCTCGGGTATGTACTTTGCAGTTTTCACCCAAAGGTACTTACCTTATGACATGGGAGACGTTTGCAGGTTTGTTTATTACAGATTCAATTCAATTGACAAACTTTTTAGTATGATTTTCTCTTAATATTATAATAATTTTCAGTATCCCAAGAGAAACCTGAAGGCAATCCTAATCTAAATATTTATGAATCTAAAACAGGAAAGCATCTAGTTGCATTTGAACAGAAGAAACAGACAGGGTGGTATGTGAAATTTGCTTATTTTTTATTTATACAATATAGGCATGTCAATTCATATTGAATTATAGTGTTAAGTAAGATTATCCTAGATATCATATTTATTTATTATAACAGTAGAATAAAAGTCCTAATATAATAACAAAGTACACATTAAATAGAAAAAATAACTAATAAACACATATAAATTCAAACTTAACTATTTAAAACACAGAAAAAATAATATAATGTAAAAGATGGTAAAACTTAATAACTCCAGAAACATTTAACACCAAAATAAAAAACATAATTGAGCAGCAGTTTAAACATAAACTTGTAAAATATATATATATATACATATATTGTTACGGCGAGTAGGGGTTCAGAGGGAACCTTTACTAGTCCAACCGTGAAAATACAAGAATAGCCGTATTTTGTTATTTTTGTAATTTTAAATAAGTAAACATAATAAAAGGAACAAGAATGACAAAAATGACGTACGTCCACCCGCCTTGTCCTCTTGGAGGTTAAGTCGAAGTAGTCCATCCGCTGTGGCTAAAATGATGTAGATGACGGAGATGGCCAGGATGCTGGCAACTACGAGTGCGTAGTGAGTAGACAAAGGAGACGATATGTGTGTGCACACTGTGACGGTTAGATGTCGTCTGCCTATTTTCAATATAAAAAACAACAGAGAGTAGTTGTTTTGTTTTTTTGACCTAATAAAAATCACATGTTCCAATTATCGATTTGTGGACCATATGTTGGCCGCAACATATATGTATAAAAACCTAATAACATAAGAAATATATAGAATCAATTTAAAATATTTGTACTCCAAATAAATTAATTACCCTGTAATTAAAAATCAACTTATATTTTAATTGTTTTTTTTGTAAAGCCATATCCCCACTAGATAAAAAAATAATTAACAGGTTTGTTAAAGAACAGAACTGTAAAACATTTCATATTTGCCCAAACATATGTTTTTCAAACTGATTCAGAAATTATTTCTCACAAAGAATTTATGTTCGGCATGAAATAGTAGTGTTATCGGGTCAGAGTGATGAGTGAATTGTACATCCATCTCCAGCCTAGCCTGTCTTCAAGAAGCCTTGTTTTTGTTGTTTGTGACAAAGACAGTTGTTTTATGGGTACATTGGTGATGATTCGATGATCAGCTATTTTTTAACCAATTTTATATGAATGTCGAATGTAAATTTTTAATATCAACGAAAAGCCAGCAATACATAAAGAAAATAATAATGTTCGCCTAGCAATTATTGTTTAATATCACCTGGCCTTTACATTCAGGTTTTTGGGTTCTGGTGATTTCTATCATTCATTTAATATGGCCAAACAAAATAGTTCCCAAGGTTAGCTGAGAGAGTAGGTAAAGACACATTCTACACCAGAGGAATGGTAGTTGATTTCATTTTATAATAAATACATAACCTACAGATTACAATATGTTGTATTTTAAACAACTCGTAAACTAAATGTAAAATATAATTCAATAAAAAGTGTGAAATAGTTTAATGATGGTAAATTTTTTAAAATACGTAATGAATTAAATGTTTTACCGACACAAATGGTTCAAATCCAATTCATAATTAAATAATAAATTGTCAATTTTTTGTTTTACAATATCATAGAAGTGTTTATGTTATTTAACCTCTGAGATTATATTTACCATAAGTAGAGTTTTTTTCTCTTGGTAGCTTTTTTCATTCCCACGTAATTTCTTCATGATCTTATATGCCTTTACTGAAGTTTTTATGTCAAAGATTTCTTTGAAGATTAGACATCAGTGGTGATATTTGATGATTCTATCTCAATTTATTATTATTCATATTTAGTATAAGAAAAAATTGTCTGAAATGTTAGAAAATATTGACCCTGGTGTTGTTCTGTCCACTAGAAAATTGAAATAATTCAACTCTCACCAAAACTTCTTCTCTGTCACCGCCTTTCCAAATTTGGTCTTAACTAAATTTTTTTCTCATCTATATTATACCAACAGAATTAAATTTTTTTTTTCATTTATTTCTGCACTATTTATTCCTAACCTCTTTATTGTTGGTGTATAATTTTTGTAATTGATTAATGGGTTTCTTTCCAAATTTTAGATCATTACATTCATATATTTTAAACGTATTAATAACATTTTTTATTAACATATCATTTATGTTACTTATAATATTTAATTTTTGTTATTTCATAGATTTAAAATGTTTTTTGTTTTGTTTTTCCTTTTGATAGGGAACCTATTTGGACTGGGGATGAAGCACTTGTCTCCAGAAGTGTAAAGAATGATGTCTTATTCTATAAACCAGAAAAAGTTAATGAAATTGAAAATAGGATAGCAAATCAAAGGGTACACCAGTATAGTATTTCTCCTGCTGGTTCTCCTTATTATGTATTGTGTTATGTTCCAGGTGGGTTACAATTTTTATTGTTTTTATTTATTTTTATTTTTATTTTTCGGTTTTAAAAATTTTTACTTTAAAGGTAAACAAGGGCAGCCTTCTCTAGGAAAATTGTTTCAGTATCCCAAATTTGACACACCTATCGCTTGTAAGAGTTTTTTCCAGGTAATTTATCTTATTTCGTAATTTATACATTTAATTTAATTATTCTCACTTCGTAAATATTACATGTTATTATTATCAATAGGCAGATAAAGTAGATATGTACTGGAACAAAAAGGGAACTGGTGTTCTTCTGATGACAAGCGTCGAGGTCGACAAGAGTGGCAGTTCTTATTATGGAAAACAAACTCTACATTTTATTACTCCGAAAGGAGATAATTCGATAGTTCAACTCGGTAAACTTTTTTTTATTTAATTTATTTTATTGATTTAAAATTTTTGCTGTTATGATTCTCCATTGTGAAAATTCTATTATTTCTCTTTGATTAAATCAAAGTAATAATTTATGTATTAAAAAAGAGTAAAACTTAAGTGAGATACAAATATTTGATTTGGTAATTAAGATTACATTAATATAACCTCACTTTTTTTACTTAATTAATACCCTGGCAATGTTTGATCAACTGTATTCTACATATTTGTTATGATTTCTATCACAGGTAAAGAAGGGCCAATCCATTGTGTTGCTTGGTCGCCACAGTCGCATGAATTTTGTGTAGTTTATGGATTCATGCCTGCCAAAGCCACAATATTTAATCTCAAATGTGAACCTGTCTTTGAGATGGGAACTGGGCCTAGGAACAGTATATACTACAACCCTTATGGGAACAATATCCTTTTTTTTACTTCATATACCTCTAGAATTAATAAGTTATTATATTATGTATAGATGGTTGGCCGCATATGAATTAAAAGGAGGTGGTCTAGGTTGCGGCCAAGAAAAACAATTAAGAAATAGTTTCAACTGTTTATTAATGACTGAGATCAGAGTAGCTATGTGAGTAAGGTGCTGTGTTACTATCTTGCAGTAGTACCTGGATTTATATCCAGCTGTAGCAGATAATTATTTACTCTGTTACATAAATGGTGGTGAATTCGGCCGGGGGGGGGTTGACTTTTACTTCTGTAGCGGGCCTTCAAAATGAAAACCATAGTTAGAATATTTTCTTTTTAGTTTTATCAAACATTTTGTATTGGATCTAGGTTCAATTCTTATTTTTTAATACTTAAGGAAAGGAAAGGAAGGAAGAATTTATAACCTAGGATAGAACCAGGCCGTTTGACTTACTATTTTATTATGTTACCCTTTACTCTCAATTTTAATTTGATTGATTTTTTTTTATTTCTACATATTCTAAGTGCACTTTCTGTCAGCAGAAAGGCTCATTTGGAAAATTAGTGGAAAATATTGATACAGGGAACAATATGAAAATATTTGTTCTGAAATGAGCAAGGATTAATTTCAGTTCAAGGTAGGGTGGTGAGTGAAAGTTTGATGAGCACCAAATTTTTGATTTTTTAATTCTTAATAATTTTAAGACTTTTTAAATCAAAAATGTCAAAGTCAGGAGGATAAATAAAACATCAATAATTAAATGGTTTTCAGTTAAGTAGTCTTACGGGTTATATGACTCAAAAATGGCATGTCCGGTGTTAAAATATATTGATTATTTATTTATTTTTTTTATTTAAATATTTTTTTCCTTAATTCATTTGTTGCACTTCTCTTGCTGGGTGGTTTTGGTAACCTTCAAGGTACCGTAGAGCTTTGGGAAGCCCCAGCTCGAAAACTAATTAACAAAATGACTGCTCCGGACACAACATTGCTGGTTTGGTCACCTGAAGGAACACATTTTCTAACTGCCACCACTGCACCAAGGTTACGCATGTGTAATGGGTGAGTTTTAGTTTTAAAATTGTTATCATGCTTTCTAAATTTATTTTACTATAGTATAAAATGATTTTTTTATGAAGATAACAAGTTATCATTTAGTTGAGAAAGCCCTTAAGTCAGTGGCTCGAGAGATTTATTTTCTCAATGGGCTACTGAGACCTGGTCTGCTACTTGGAGCTCTTCCAGTTGGAAATTCATGTATGAATTGAGTTGGTGTTAAAGAAGTGTCTCTTAGGGGTCTTAACTGTTTTTTTCTCCTCTACGACTATATTTTGTCTTTATTCGCTGTTTTTAAGGCTTTAACATCTAAACCTTTTATAAACTAAACAGTCAGATAGTATCTAGTTAACATTTTTCAAGGACTGTATAATCCAAACTGAATACCTAAGAATAATGTCAAATCCTCAAAAATTGAATTCGGAAACAAATTGTAAAAAGTTTAAAATCAAAACTTCAGCAGTTCAGTTGGCCTTAAAATTCTTTATAATTTCTTCCAATTAGCATTAATGAAAGAGTTAGTTTCATTTTGATTATTTTTCTGAAATATCATATTTCTTATTATTCTGATTGGTCTAGACTAGTCCTGAAGTTGTAATTCACAAAACAACCGTTAATATTTATTTTCACTTACATATATATGGAAAATATAGTTTGAGAAAGTATTGCTATCATGAAAAATTATGAATTCGAGTTTTTATGAAAAATAAACATTTTGAGGCCTTCTGAGTCCAAATAACCAAGTCATTCAAAATTGTCTGTGTGTTTTGTAGGTTTACCTCAAAAAGATACATCATCATCATCATCATCATGGGTGCTACAACCCTTCACTGAGTCTTGGCCTCCTCAATTAGTCTCCCCCATTGGTCTCTCTTGCAGCTGTTCTCTAGTTAGCCAGTCTAAGAAGAGCTCTACTATCTGCGTTGACCCCATCCATCCAGCACAATCTAGTTCCAACTCTTCTTTTTTTTCTGGACACTTAAGCATAATTTTGCTAGTTGAGCTACACTCATCTATCCTGGCTACATGATCTGCCCATTTTAGACGCTGTATTCTAATGAACTGGACTACGTTTGTATAATTATGTATGGTGGCCAGTTTTGCATTACTCCGCCTTCTCCAATCGTTATCTGAGTGCACTGGTCCATAAATGCCACATAGTACTTTTCTTTCAAAGACCAGCAGCTTGCTTTCATCTCTTTTTGAGAAGCTCCACGTTTCCGCTCCATATGTAAGGAGGACGAATTAACGTCTTGTACAGAGTCACTTTTGTTTTCCTGGTGATTAGGCGATTACTTAGATACCGCCGCAGGCCAAAATAACACTTATTTGCTACCAGGATCTTCTTTGATATTCTCACAAACATAGAGTTGTACTAAATTGAAAGTACATATTTAAGGCAAGTAAATATCAGAGATGCAGCAGCTACATTTTACATAAAACCGACCTCCTGGAAGTACCAGTTTATAGAATAAATTTTCTCGAGAACGGCTCTTTCTATTTTTATTAAACTCAATGTTAATGAACAATGAAATGGTCTTTAATATCAGCTAGGTGTTATCCTCATTAAATAATTTCACAGGGCTTAAATGATAAATTTTTAAATAATGTTCCTCTAAAGTGCCTTTAATTTTGTTTATTTGAAAAAAAAAAAAAAACAGTACTTATTATTAGCAATAATAAACAATGGATAAATACAATGTATTAAAGAATTTATTGAATAACCAAAGAAAAAAACAGGCATCCAATTCGAACTGGAACAGTCTAGACCGCCTGATCTTTCCCAATAGCATTACGGCTTCATTATCTTTTGTTAAACTGTTGTATTCTTGGCAAGGATACAATTTATATTAGTTAATCCCACCTTGAGAAACCCCAAAATTTGAATTTTTATTGCAACAGAAAAATAAAAAAATTTTGATCATAATTTCACCTTCCCTGATGTTAATTTTTTTTATATATTTCAAAAACCTCAAAAATAGTGATAACTTCAACATAAGCCCACTAATCTAAACATAACTTGGGGGACTTATGTACGTATGTAAGTGAAAGATGTGTGATTTTTATTTTTAAGGACTATGACAATAGAAGGAAAATTGAACTAATATTAAGGATTAAATCGTTTGAGAATTCAGATTCCTGTGAGAATCTATCACAATTATTGAGAATCCATCACCATGAAAAAATTTTGATATTTTACCAGCCTAATAACATTTTATTGAAACAGACACTAAGAGGTTTTGCTCTTGCTTGCCAGAGTGGGAGTGTCAAGATTGATTTGCTAGGACAACCGATAAATAAATATTAAATCCCTCAGATGGGAATTAAACCTATAGTGTATGTTCCGAACCAGACACTCATACTGATGTCCTCTTCATATAATGATACTTCATGATATTTATTATTATGTAATGTTCATGTATAATTGTTATAGTTTCTTTTTTATTTCAGTTTCAAAATGTGGCACTACACTGGTTCCTTATTGTATGAAAGACCTTGGAATAAACAGGAAGAATTGTGGGAAGTTTGCTGGCAAAATTTTCCAGATGGGACTTTTAAACCTCCCTTGATAAGTTATAAACCTGTTGAAGGAATAGCTCCAACGCAACCACAAGGTATAATTAACATGTTTAGATTACATATTCCTTTCAAGTTTTGTCCTCTAGCATTATTTTTTAATTATTAAATAGAATAGATTAATATACTATTAACCGCGGAGATTCTTTGTCCCTGTCTTTAAATTTACTACCTTTGAATATCTTAGAATACAATTGAGCATTGAAAAAAAAAAAATTAATTGTTAACTTGTACTGAATGATGGGTTTACCTTGTGGTACATAATTTCTCCTCCTATAGTGCTTTGTACATCTATTTTAATATGTAATAATTGTAATTGGTATTTCTGATTTTATTTTTTTAAAACCACACCATTTCTTATAAATTATTAAGTCTTTTCTTTATAATTACTGCAAAACAATGGTAATGAAACTATCCCATTTCACAAGTCTATTGATATTAATGACATTTCATTTTGATCTAAATATATACAACTTTTTTTTTTTCAGCTTCTAAAGAAGTTTATAGGCCACCAGTTGCGAGAGGGCTAACCGTGAACTTTAAGCTTCATGAGGATGAAACTCCACCTCAACAGTGTAAGTACTATTAGTTGAAGCATACTTATTCTTCTCATAATATTTTGTAATCATAGAAACCTGACTCAATTCATATATAATCTAGTACTATTTTGACTCAATTCTTAATTAATCCTTAAGTAGTTACGCATGTTTTCATAATGTATGCAGTGCCCCCTACTTTGTGATAGGTAAATGTTGTTACATATAGAAAGCTTAAAGTCAAACAACACTATCTATACAGAGTTGTAGATAGTGTTGTTTGACATTAAGGAGACAATATGTTTGAAACTGTATTTCCATCAAATTCATTCTTTTTTTCTTTATAATTCTTGAGAATTAATAATTAATTAAATGGTTAAATTTTCTGAACTTAATAGCATTTATTGAATTTAATTTATATATTATTTAAGATAAATATTTTATCTAATATAATTTTCTCTACCTGATAAAAATAGAGAAATAGGACTAGATTTGGTAACAGATTGAAATCTCAAATATCCATTTACTAAACATAATTTTAATACTTATATCAAATTAAATAACTTAACATTGAACTATTAAAGTAATTGTTTAATTAAGGACCTAAATTAATTCTATTTTATAATTAATTATAACATATAGGCTAACCTAAAGCTAAAGTTAACAAAGGTTCAAGATAATTACAATTAGACAGTTAATTATATACATTGACTGGCAAAAAGAGAGAGCTATCCTAGCTTTAGAAATTCTTACATCTCCTTGGACTCAAACTCTATCCAATATGTGGTGTCACCACTAATATCTTTTGCTTTGTTTATTACTCTAACTACAAACATCTATGGTTTTTTTTTCAACACTTCGCATGTCTACTATACTAATCCGTGTATCATGTGTCTAGCACATGGTGCCCACTACATGGATCTGTGATCACGCACATCAACATACAAACGGATCAGTCTATTGCGGGCAATACTGGCGAGAGTTGTCTTTGCACTTGTTTCCTGTAATAGAATATTCATTCTAATATTCATGTATGAAGCATGCCCTCAACTGAATTGCCGGACACACTTCATTTTTGGTTTGCTGGTTGGGTTGAAGTGGACTGTATAAATGAAAAATGAACATGATTAAATGAAAAATAAAATTCTATTGTTTAAGTTACAAATGGTGTAGTGGGTGGCCGAAAGAAAACATTTATGTTTAGATGGTTAGTAAATTTTGAATGCTGGGCTATGGAATTGTAGATAATGAGGTGGTTGATGATGATTACCATGCGGTGGTGAATGTTAAGGATTGCCATGTGGACTTACTTCTTCTTTCCTCCCTCTGCATCTCTAAGCCTCTCTCCTCTCTACTTCTGAGGACGACTCCAAGAGTTCTACACACCCATGGTAGATTTCTGATCTGAGAGACAAAGAAAATGATGAACTGCTTCTCAAGACAAGATGGCTCTCACCCACTTTAGTCTGGGATGCCTCTCTTCACCGAGAGCACTGGAGGAGGTGAGATTCGGCTGTTGGCCACCTGGGGCGCCACTATATCCTGTAGGCCATTATGCCATGATGTTTGATGGTGCCCCCTCCAATTCAACCTTTTGGTTGCCGTAGGTTAACCGGAACAACGTAGTTAGTGGCGGTTTTTGAAAAACGTTTTTATTTTTGTGTTTTTTCGCTATTCAATTAACGTATATATTTTCGGTATTATTTATTACATCAGTATCATCTTACCGCAAATTCGTTAAAATATGCAATACAAAAACAAGACAAAGAGGTGGTAAAGAATCCACTAAGATTGTAAAAAAAGAGTGTAAGGTATGTAGAAAGAAGAAAATATGTAAAGCCACTATATATCAGTGCAATATATGTGAAGAAACACATCAAAATTGTGTTGAATGTTTTTTCGAATGCCATTAAAATTTATAGATTTATTTTTATGTTTCAATTTTATTTTTCATTTATCTCTATAATCTTTGACGTATAACTTTATAAAATTCCATGTAAATTTGTTTAAAAAATAACCTTTATTTTCTCAGTATTTCGTTTTGCAAAATTATTATTATTTTCATATTAGCCATTACGTCACACTTGACGCTTTGTGTTAATTGACACCAATTATATAAATAAAGTATTCGCAAAAATATTGCTTTTAATCATTATTAATATTAAATTATTTTTAACAATTGTTTGTTATTTACTATCTGTCTTTATTTTTCTACAAGTTTTGCATTAATTGTTTCTGCTTTTGTAATGTGTTGCACTTTTTTTCCGTAATTATATAGTTGTAATAAATTTAATTTAGACTACTTATGTGTTTATATTCTATTTAAACCTATTCAATATAAAATATAGATGAAATAATGATATTTATGGTAAATACGGATCTGTGTAGTCAGCATTTACAATGGATATTTTGCTGAGGTGCCGTTTAGATGGATCAGTGTTATAGCTATAAACGGGCAAATATACTCCAAAAATTTTTTTACAAAAAATGAATTTAATTAGTAATGAAGAAACTTACTACTGGAAACAAGAAAAAAAAATCTCGCATTTTTTAAAATCTCATTTTTTTTAAGATAATGGGTTAAATTAATACTATATAAGACTTTCAGACCAATATATAGCTACAAAACTTTTATAAATCTAAACTTTATTTTGACTTTTGTAGAAAATATCTCGACTTAATATCTTTGACAAAAAAAATTTCTTTTTTTTGTTTTAGCCCAGCAGTCTAAGACTGCATTAAAACTAAAAAAGAAGCGAGAAGCGAAGAAAGCTGCAAAAGCAGCTCAACAAGATCAGTCACCGGATAGGGCACCAACAGCAGCCGCTGTGGTCAATAACGGTTTGAAAGCTCATTTGGAGGAATTCACAACGGATGATCCTGTTAAAATGAAGAAAATTGGAAGGCTACGGAGTGTATGTATTCCTTTAATTTAATCTAAATAACATTCAGAGCTTAATTTGTTTTGACTTCAATTTTTTTTTTTATATGAAGTTTTCAAAAATTAAGCAATTGTGTCAGGACAGCAGGTTGTTTAATTGGCATATTATATAATTATAAATATTAAACCAACAAAAGTAAACTGTCCTTCCTTCTCTATGCAAAGGAAGAGAGTTCATGCCCCATTTTTTTTTTTTTTTTCTCTTTAGTTTTATAAAAATAAATTGTTATTTTACATTTTAAACAAAACTACATATGATCCTTTCTCTGAGCTTACTTCATTTTTCCCGAACAGTTTGGCCATTAGGTCGTTAGCAAGATCTTAATTGATGTATCCAAGTTCAATTTTTATATATATATATATATATATATATATATATATCACAGTCGCTTTAAACTATCATATTTAACCTCTATATTATCACAGTTTAATTAATAAAAAAAAAATTATTTGAAATTGAATTTCTTTGTTTTCTCTGGATCTATGACTTCATCTCAAAAATGTTCAAAATCAGCATTTGAATGTCATCAAAGAGTTCATTTTTTATAGTAATACATTTCACTGTTAAAATTCAACAATGTAACATCTCAAAAAATGGTTATTTTGGGATATGTAATATTAGTAAGATCTATACAGTAAAACAAAGAATCATATTTTAAACATATGTCATAAAATCTAAGTAGTAAAAAATATTTGGAGATATTACAGTTTTGAAATGTATAGATCTTACCCTTATTGCTAAGATTACTTCCATATCTCAAAATAACCAATTTTTGAGATGTTACACTGTTGAAAGGGAACAGAGATATTTAATATAATCCCTTTATTATAAATATACACACACACCTACCAACATTTTAGTGATGATGATCCTAAGACGAAATGTTTTGAAATTCCACTACTCTGTGGTTTGTGCTGTGATTAGTATGGTTTCATTCTATTTATTGAATTTTGTTTTTTTATTATTAGAAATTAATGGAAATCGAACGTTTGAAAGAGCAGCAGAAGAGTGGGCGACAACTTGAGATCAACCAATTAGAAAAGATTAAGAAAGAGGACCAAATACTGAGCGAACTTAGGAGCCTTGCTTTGTGATACCTGCCAACGTAGAACTGGGACATCATCACTGGTAATTATTTTTTTTCTTCATGGAACGGCCTTTCATGACCACGCGAATATCATTACTTTTTCCTTCTCACTTTCTCTCTTCTTCTCTCCTAGTATCTTATCATTTCTGTGTCCTTTGCTTCCTCTCTTCCGACCACGCAGTACCCTTCTGTTTTTCTTTATTTGCCGCAAGAACATTTATTTATTTCAATTTTCTTCTGTACTGTTCTCTATCTAGGCAGTCCTTGTCTGTTATATTCAATTTCTTTGTTTCCTCTCTCGTTTGCTTACAGGTAATATTATTTTTTAGAAAGTTTTAAAGAAAATTTATACCTAATTGTAAGGCTATCGATGGTCTGATCCAAGGTACATACTGATTGATTTCTTATTGTGAAGAGGTTGGCATCCTTCACGATGATGTCCACAGCTCGGTTTATATATTGAATTTATATTGTTAGCTTTTGCGTCACATGACACAAATTGGAACTTACAGATTTCACTATTTTGTCATGTTGATCCTCTATCAAAGTTGTTTTTGATTTACTAAAGATATCTTAATATTCTAGTGACTACTTTGTGAAATTAATGGAAGAATCAATTGAAAAATTACTGTAATAATATAAAACGCATATAGATGTCAAGAAATGTTAGTTTTTCTACTGATATATTTTTCACTTTTTAAAAAAAAAATGAATTAGTCTTAAAAAATGTTTGTGAATCTGTTAAAGCTACCCCTCCTGTATTTTATTATACTTATTATTTTTAATGTTTATAGGGACTTAGGAAATCAAGATCTTAACAATTTGGAAGGAATAATGAAAATGTATTTTACGAAAATACTAAAGGCGTTAATAACGAGTCCTTCTGGAGCACAATGGTACACTGAAGAGACGACTTTAACATATCAAACCAGCTCTTCAGAAACGGTGTGACGGTCGAAAAAATTTTATGAAGTACTTTCTGTCGAAAATAGTACCTGTTACCTACCTTGTATCATTTGCCTGCTGTTTATTGGTCATTTAAAAAAAAAAAAAAATATGCTACGGTGATTGTCTTTTAAGAGTGTTATTCAGTTTGTAAATAAACTTATCTCGATTATTTCAAATTCTATTCTTTAAATAATTATTAAGTATACTTTAATAGATGTACATAAAGCTGTTCTTATTGAGAAGAGAAAAGTATATTAATTACACTCTATGCATATACAGGTACTATCACACGTTGAATTAATATATAATTTGATTTGATCTCTCTTTTAATTTTTTTTTTTGTTTTCTTTTTCTTATATGATGTGATTTTGTGTTCTGTCTCTCTGCTAGTTTTCATCAGATTTTTTTTTATATCAATCTGTTTTAGGTATAAGGATGCTACTTGTAGTAAGTTAATATTTCTCCAATTCCTATCATGTTTTGGATTAATATTACAGCTTTAAAAACTTGATTAAGTTAAAAGATATTTTTTGTAATATCTTAACCTTTTAGTGTTAGCTACACTTCTGTGACTTACCTGGTATTTTAAAAGTTGTAGTGTATTTATTGCACTAATTGTATAGAACGCTTTCATTTTTAACCATAGAAATCCATGTAATATATAGTATGTTATCATTAACTCTATATTAGTTCATTAAAAGTATATGTTACATTTAAAGATCTTGACAAAAATTGTACATACAGACTTACAAGTCGTAAATTTATTTGTGTTGGTTTTTCTTGATGAAATATATCCTCGAATTGAATTGTATTGAGGTTTCTATTAATTTAATTTGATTTTTTATTTATAATAACTAAGTTAGTTTGATCCAAAAATGATTTCCTCTTGCAAAGATCAAATAACTCCAGAAGGTTACTGCATTAAAAAATTAAATAATCTTGGATTTTATTTTGTTTGCAGACAAATAGAGATTTATTTGTATGCCTTTTTTAAAGTAGAGAATAAAAAAGAAAAAACTGATTTTTTCCCGTTTTAGTTTTGTTCAGAATGAATACTTTACACCCATTTCGTTCCTGTTATAGATTTTTGGAACATTTCCGCCTCTTTCAGTTTTAATGGAAAAAGTTGTAGGAAGAGATTTAATTGAAAGGTTCAAATTTATACAGTAATTCAATATATCTTGTCTTGACAAAATTAAATAATACAATTGTTATTAATTATAATCGTTCAGCATAATTATTATAATTTAATACTATGTATTATACTATAATAACTTTGACACCGCCTTTATCTATTATTGAATGATAAATTAGCTTTTAATTACTTCCTCTCTATGTTGATGTGTTAATAATTTATTGTTCCTAATTAGATTTATCAATAATGACGAGTCTATTAGTTAATGAAACATCCATTATAATATAATTGTTATTTTTTAATAAAAATAAAATATCATGCAATGTGGTTTTATTAATACTAAAAGAATTTTTGTGATCAACTTTGTCTGTAGCGTCTAGACTTTTAACTAGTATTTAAATTAAATAGACTTTAATTTGTCTATATATTACGTCGATTTATAATGAAAGTTTCAGTTATGGTAGCTAATTATAATAAACCAAAGTTAAATATAAGTGTATTTGGCTGCTCACTTTTTCGTAACAATATTATGTCATTATTTTGTTCAAGTCATTCATGATCAGGTCAATTACTGTTTTATGATCAGCATTTATGTTAAGGATTAATTAATAAAAAGTAATGCCTTCCTTTACTGTTAAGTCTCTTATGAAAATGAACTGTATTTAGAAATTGTGGTTTTATATTATTATACTTGTTTTCCTTTAATTATTTGTTTGTTATTTGTTTAATCAATAACAAATCTTTATAGCTTTGTTATTATGTTTTTGTTGATAGTTTTACATCCACTTTTATGAATATCAATATTAAAATGTATTTTACTATTCGAAACAACTAAAATATTCATGGGATGTGTTTATATGTTATAGTAATTTCAATTGATCGGAAAAACTTCCCATTAAAGTGCTATAATTCAAATATTTTAGGTGTGCCTCGATGTCTTTGATGTACTGACAGTTATTGACTTTCATACCTTATCACCTCCTGAAAGTTGTAAAGAATCAAGAAGAACCAGGTTCTGAAAGCCTGGTTGTTTCATCATCACCTTTCTTTCATACATATGTTGCATTTAGTTGTTGGTCAGTTTTATGATCTTTCGCTCTTTTCAATTTTTTAGTGTTAAACATATTTTTAATTAATTTTTTGTTGTGGTTCTCTGTGCAGTTGTTGGAATCATAATCTGTCTGTATTCTACTGACAAAAAAACCATTAGAATAGTGTTTATTTCTTCAGGGTTTGTAAATCGACTACAGTAAATTTACCTAACCTTTGAAGAATTGTGTAGACTTGTTTGTATAAATGTTGAGTTCAAAACTGATATTGTAAAGTATATTTGTTGAGTATTTATCTTAATCTTTGAAATTAGTTTGCACGGTGAAGATAAAAAAAAAGGTCTCCCTCTTTATTTCCCTGATTGTTATAACTCTGTATTTGAACTTGGGCTAAAACTTTGGGTCAGTCATGAGAGATGAAGCTACAAGATATTTTATTTCAGTGGATATTGATCGGAAATTTTATACTACTTAATAGATACAGATTTATAATTAATAATTTTATTTTTTACTCGTTTCTTTTCAATACTTATATTCAGGGGTGGATAGATGATTTTAAAATACTGCATTTTCCCTGGTAAGACATATTAACACACATTTTGCTTTATAGCCGTAGCAAATTATTTAAAATTAGAATTTTTATTAGTTGAGGACTGCCTGTAATTTTTTATTAATAAAAGTGTTAGTTATTAATACATTTTCATTATAAATAATGTACATGATAAAACTTTACTGTAAAAATTTATTTTTAATTTTATTGCTGCAGATAACATCAATGTCGCATTCAAATATGGATTAAATATTCTGAGATTAGAATGAAGTCACGTATAGTAATGATTTGTTGTCATTCCTAAGTCACATATCGGATGAAAAAATTATTTTTTTCATCTTAATTTATTTATTTGTATTATAAGATTTTTGTTATTATTATGAATTTAAATATCAAACCTCAGTATCAAACAATTATTTTTGAACTTTTTTTTTTTTTCAAATTCGTTTGATTTTATTATTATTATTTTTTCCATTAGGTTTATCTTATGAAATTATTAGTTCAATAAAATCAAAATCAGCTAAATCAGAAATGTAGAAAATAAATCTCATTCTTATTTTTAGTACATTATTACTTTATGAAAGTAAACATGAATGGCTTGGAGTAAGAACGTGACAATCCATAATTTTAAAGTTAATTAGTAGTTAGTGCAAAATGCTCCATTGTTGCACTTTAAAGTTATTTATTGTTAGTTTATCTTTGATAAACTTTCCAACATATTTATCTTGAATACTATTCAAAGTAAGCTGTACAAAGCATTAAATATGAATTGTAGAATTTTTCTAAACTGTTTTACTAAATCATTTGTCATATTCTTGCCCTGAGCCAACCCTCCATACTTAGTTATTACCAGTATTTTTTATATTATTTTGTTTTTCAAAACAATTTTCATTTTCTCATTGCTGAATTATATCTACAGATTGTTATTAAAAATTATTTTTTCTAATTTAGTTAAAAGAAAATTGCATGTTCATCAAAAGTATATATATCCTTGTTAAAATTTAATTTGTTATTTCAAGATGGAAGATCAATTTTAAGTGATTAACACTCATTATGAAATCCGCATAAACAATATTTTCATAACCTATAGACAAAATCCATGAATGTATTCTGTACAAGTATTTTTTAGGGTAATTTATATTATTGAGTTTTAATCAATTTTATTTATCAGATAATTATTTTTGCCATTACTTTTTATTTTGATAATACAGGGTGTCTTAAGTCCTTGTTCCATTTTGAGTTAATGGAAACTAATTTATGTAATTTAAGATGTATAAATTGTACATTCTTAACAATAAATTGTGTTGAAAATGAACTTTATTTAATTTGTTTCTTTTGCATGTATTTTATTTTAGTACCATTTTGGGCTTTCTCATGTGGTTTGGTGTTGAATCTGTCTATATACTTAAAGAAATTATGATTCTCCTGAAATGAGCTATTGCCTTTGTTCTATATAATATTTCATAATCCAAGTACATAAAAAATTTACATGTGTATGTTGACTTTGAAGTTGGTTAAAATTTTCCTACTTAACTCCATATTCAATCACATTATCCTTATAATAACTAGTGGATAAGAAGATAAAATAATAAAGATGTAGAAACTCAAAAAGAAATGTTTCTGTTGTGTGTTACGAATGTTTCTGGCTTAATTTTAAAATAATGGAAAATAAAAAAGTCATTATCTCAGTAAACCTAGTAGATTATGCTTACATCAATAGTCTCTTATGCTAACTAAAGAAAGTAGACACTCCGAAGTACTTGTATAATATTCCATGCTCATTCACCTCAATGTCCTGGAACAATACTTTGATAAATGGTTGATCAGTCTCAATACTGAACAATGTACTTCTAAAGCTTTTACCCTTAGATGCCAAGAAGACTAAACTGATTCTCAAAGGCAATGGAGTTCTGCGAATAAAGTAGTAAGATATCTTGGTATTCATCTGGATTGTTACCTAACCTTGTATCACCATATCAACATCAAATCAAATTAAACCAACCTATACAAGATTAGCAATGCTGTATCCTATCATTGCTGCATCCTCTTGCCCCATGATCAACTGTTAGAAAATAACTAACAAACTGTTTGTTAAAATGAATTATTTTACTCTTGTTCATGAATTTAGTTATGCTAGTAATGAAATACTTGTTCTCAGATTTCTAAAATTAGAGAAATATCTCTTTGATTTTTTTAAATTGTTTTTATTTCAGCAGAAAATATGTTTCAGAATTAAACAAACTATTTTTATTCATTCAACTCTTTCAGCATCATTTATTTTACAATCATTTTAAGGGGCGTACATAATGAGCCAATGAACGACAAAATGTTCTGGGACCAATGTACTCCAACTGATTAGTGTTAAGCTTACCATTCACATCAAACCAAAGGATTATCGTCTTCACTAGGAGAGGGAACCAAACTTACCATTTGGTGTTACATGACAAGTCCGAACCTCAACCTAAGGTAACAGGTTCATTGGCTCTAATTTGCCTCTAGTATACACTAAACGAATATCAGCAAACAAAGCGTTTAGTTGTCATTTGCTGGCTGTAATTCGCTTAGTGTGTACATGTGTCTTTAGATTGACAAAATATATAAGTTTGCTTTCATAAGCAATTTTATTGAAACTTCTTAACCTTGTACTTTTGGTGTTAATAGTAATAGTCATATTAAATCTTTTTTTAACATTTTTAAATTGTTTATCAATGGGTGCTTTAGATATGAGAAGTCATTGTATAAAAGAGAATTTTATTTATAAAAAAATACAAAAAGTAAATAAACTAATAAATACTGTATACACTATACTTAATTATGTATATTATTGCTTTAACTCAAATAAGGACATTTATAAGGTGTCCCATCTTTACAACAATATTCTCTTCCTGCTGATAAGTTGGTGTTAGTCCATTTATTATTACAGTTCTTGATAAAAAGGTATGCCTGTGAAAAAAGTTAACATAATTTTTATTTGTTAAAAATGTTTCAAATTTTAGAGATTTTTAATATATTAGAAAATTTGTAGTTCTTACCCTTTCTCTAAAACAGTCACGGTCTATAGAGCCACAGATGATAGTAGGGCTGTTTGATAAGTGTTTCACCAACTGAAAAAATTATTTTTGCTAGTTACTGTAGTTAATGGATGATTTTTGTATTAATAAATATAGAGGATTTAAGTCTAAAAAATGTTGATGTTAAGTACATAATCAGACTAAAAAAAAAAATTCTCTATCATTGGTATAAAGGATTTAAGTTGTATATTATGATAATATCCTGGTTAAAATTATTGAACGGATAAGTTTTTTTACAGAATTATTTTTGTCTCCTGAAAAATTAAGAGTGTGTATTAGATCCTTTATACTTATCAGTACAGATTTTACAGCTTGGCTATATTAAAACTATTACTTAAACCTCGTATAAAACTTTGTAAAATATAATGCTTATAAGACTTAATTTTACATTGTTAATAATAATAAAAATCAAAATAATCATCTAGTTACAGAGCCGGCTTGAAATGGTTGCAATGCTCTATGTGGTTATCTACCTAATTTGTAACTTTTACTAGATCAGTTTATATTTTTATTTCATCCGAAACTCAGACTGAACTTTCAATATTTCTAAATTGCTATCCTTTTATGTATGTACTTATTTTTTTGGATATAGCCTTAAGCTGCTCGAAAGAATATTTTTAATAATATTCATTTTTGAAGGGGTATATTCATTTAAATTATAAAAATATCCTTAACAATCAGATCTGGAATTAATATCAAAAGTGAAATAAAAATTAATCAGATGTTATAGTAATATTATTGTTATAATATTAAATTTTATAAATACTCACAACATCAAGACATTTGTTGGTGCACTGCTTGTTACCGAGAGGGCTGCATACGAAATTCTCATCATATTCATGGAGTAATACTGGAGGTCCATTTGGAGGAGATCCTCGCTTGAACTGTCCGCTCAGGAATACACCGCAAATACAAGGTGTCAGTTCAGTTGTATTTTTTATTTCTGGTGAGGCGGCAATATCTTTTAATTCTTCACAAGATCTGTGTTGTAGAAAATTGTAATGAATAAAAAAATGATTTCAACAGGCAATATCTGCTTGTAAGTTTATAAAAGAAAATTTTAAATTTTAGATTCAATTTAATTGTAAGTTATGAATTTTATCTCTATCAAAACTAGCATTATATGTTTTCTCTTATTCGATTTTTAAATTTGGTTATGAACATTTCATAAGGTTGATAATTAGAAGTACTTTTTTTAATAGTAATTTTAATGCTTATCAAATTTTAACAAATAACTTGAGGTTTCAATAATTTCAATGTAAATTTTGAGGTTCTAGAATACATATAAATAAAACAATAAATTCATTAATACATAACTTGAAAATTAATTTTTTAATTTAAAAGACTTACATTAAACAGATGCAACCAAGGAATAATAAAAACTTGAAGATAACCATTCTGTCTGAAACATTAAAATAAAATCATTTTGTTAGTTTAAAAAATATATACTCAAGAAAATACAATTATATAACAATATTGTATTATATTTTTTAAAACATTGGTGCGACGCGTAATATAAAAATATATTGGAATACTTTTTTTACTCGTTGAACTTCTTAATATTTATTTTAACCTTTCTCTACTTATACTAAAATCACTTTAATTCATTTAATGATGTCATTTACTAACATTGATCGTAATACTTAGTACACCTAATAGCTAATGACAGCCAACTACCAATTTCAACCTAAAAATTAAATTGCTCTTTAAATATTTCAAAAAATTCTAAAAAAAAAAATTACTTAACATATTCTATCCTATAAATAGGTATATATCTTAATGTGATATATCTTATATTGCTAATACATAGATATGAAAATCTTATTTAAAAAAAAAAAATTACCTTGTGTGGGTATACGTTGAAGCTGTTTGGACCTGAGATTGGCAAGAAACTGGATTCAGAAAGAGGGTGATTTTTTTATATCTACCAATTGCTCTAAAGCTGCTGATTCAAGTGTTAGTAAATAAACAATTCAATGTCTGATAATAATCAATTATTAGTAAACAAGTAAAAGGTTGAATGGTGAGTCAAATAATAGTCATGTATAATTTGTGTAGTATAAATAAATATAATTAATTTGATTTAGTTAGTAATATCCTTTGATTTCACTAAAAAATAAAAATAGGAAATCTAATGTTGGAATACACATGCAAGATATATTTTGTAATAAAAGCAATATTGATGACAAAAACATGGCTTACTGATTTATAATACCTATTCATTCCATCACAGGAACCTAACAAAAAGAGGGATCATGTATTTATGAATTAAATTTAGTAATGTATGCCAAAAATTAACGAAAATTTTCAATGTAAGTTAAATTCAATTACTTAGATAAACAAAGCATATTAATAAGATTTACAATATTAAACTTTTACAATCGTTTCTAAAAGTATTAGTTAATTTTTTATTAAAGAAAGGAGCTATTTGTGAAACATCATTCCATAAGATTGTTTCAAGGTGGCATTTTTTAAGCCATTCAAATAATGATATAATTATAAAAATCTTAATTATTCAAAAGCACTATTTTGTCAAAATAGATAATTGAAAATTATTAATACACAAACCCACAATATATATTACTCTTTAAAACAATTATCCCTTCATTAAAAATGTTTCTCATTAATATATATGTATTGTATTTTTTACCCCTGGTCATGTTTTAGTAATTTTTGTCATAATTTCTTATATTAGTAATTTCTAAACTTTTTTCGACGTTTCTACATCTAAAATATTAAAAGATTAAATAGTAAAATCATTTATCTAAAAGAAATATTGTAGAATAATAACGTTTTAATTCTATAATTATTTCAAGGTTGGTAACATTGGCAATTTTTTTCTGGAGGTTCATTTTCGTACTTTAAGAATCCTAGAAAGTATTAATCAGGAAAGAAATTTACTTTTTCATCATTGATTTAGGTGATTTATTATTATTTACTAGTGTTATAAATTGTAACATTAAATATATCAAAACAATGATATGGTAAAGTCATATGATACATATAAGTCCGCTAAATTACTAACTTAAAAATTCACAGTACAAACTTATGTATGAATAATTTATAACCGATAAGATATGGATGTAGACATTTAAGATAATCATTATGTTGAAATTTATTTCGTTTTATTAGAAAAACAGTTATTTTGTAAAAACATTCGCTGTTTTAAAGTATTTAATTGCATTAAGTTATGTCTGAATTCAAGTTAAGGTAAAGTAAAAATGGCGGACAACTATAGAAGTTACTTCTACTTGTATTTTGGGTTCCCTGATGATAATCTATGATTTACTTTGAAAACTAAAACTTTGAATTTTCCTATAGATTAAAATTATTTCAATACAAACTTATTTTTTCATGTCTTTTAGTAATCAGGTAAAACCACTTCTTTTTGTTTAGTCAGAGTAATTTATCTTTCATATTGCTGTTTTTATATATGAAACATTAAATTCAATGAAAATTACAAACTTATTAAGCATTTTATAATTCAGTCATAAAATTGTTGGTAAAATTTAACTTCTCAAATTCGTCGAGGGGAGGTAGTAATAACTAAAACATATTTTTATTATTTATTACTATAATAATTAAGTTTTATTCACTCCTTTCAACAAAAATCCTCCCTCTGTCCAACTCCTTAAAACAGTTTTATGAATTTATCTATACCTAAAAGGTAAAATACCTAGACTTTTTTATTAGTTTTTTCCTGAAAAAATTTGAAAGTATGAATAAAATGATAAAAGTACCCACAATTAAAATTAAATTCAGATTTGCATTATGCTTATAATACCAAGATAAAAATATGACTAAATATCAATTTACTTGATTAATAAGTTAGTCATACTTATTTGTGTTTCATTGACCGCACCCCCAACCATCTTCTCATTTATCAATTTACTTGATTTTATGAGTAAATAAACATTTTCATTTACTTTTAAAGGAAAATGGATGAGTGTTAATAAATTTAAGCCAATATTTTAAGTAAACTTAATAGTAGTTTTCTTTGTTTAAATTGCCTTACTTACTTTTCCTTTCATTTCTTAATTTTTTTAGCACAAATTTCTCTATTTTTTTTTTTATTATTTCAGGTAATCCATTAAAATAATTTTGAAAGACATATCAAACTTCTATATTGTGGGAAAATGTATAAGGTAAATAACTGAGTCATTTGTTTTGCTGTTTCTTACTTCTATTTAATTACACATATATTACATCATATTAGATTATAAGGTACAAACTAAAATTACAAGAGATGAATATCAATGAAATTCTAACTACTAGGTTCGATCTCCTTTGACAAGTAGCTTAGCAGAACCAAACATTACAACTGATTTAGATAATTTACTTATAATTTTGTATTTACACATGGATATTTTTCTAAGTTTCTCAATTTCTACAGTTACTATCACAGTGTCACCAACAAAACAGGGGTTTGGAAAGTTTAATGTTTGACTGAGAACTACAGTTCCATTTCCGGGTAATTTAGTCCCTATTACACCCGATACAATGCCATTAAGCAATGCTCCATGCACTATACCAGGTTTTTCATTATTATTGGAGTGTATAACATTAAAGTCACCAGTTACTTTTGAAAACAAAGTAACATCTTCTTCAGTAATCTCACGCTCAATAACTTCTTTTTGATTTTTTATTACTCCAAGTTCATTGCCCCTTTTGGATGATAAACGACCTTGAGTCATAACCATAACTCTTGAAGGACAGAGTCTATTATGTAACAGTTTTGTCAACATCGTCAGCCTAAACAACTGAGTTAGCAATGAGGCATCACTTCCTTATTTTCTTCAAGTTTACCAAGTTTTAAATCAACATTACGAGCAGCTTCAGCTACTTGCTTCTTTGAACAATATGTTTCTAAATAAACATTTGCAAGATTCTTTATCCTTGTACTGGGATTCCTCAGATGTGTCGTAATACACTCCACAATTTCAGGACATGTTATCTCTAAAAAAATAAAACAAAAAATAACAATATTACACATTAATATAAAAACAAATTTCATTAAAGGAATAAAATTATACTAGTGAATACTTCAGTCATAAATTATGATTGAAGTAAATAAACTATAAAAGTATATATTCATTTGATTTTTTTTAAAATAAAATTATGAAAGTAATAAATACCAGATTTTGATGCAGGTGTTATTAAGAATGTCAATGTAGTAATTGCTGATATTATTATTTCTTCATTTTTATGAAACAGACAGTTGGCGACAATTGAAACACCTCTTTTGTTAATGATATACTCCTTATTAATTGGATCTAAAATAATATAAACACAGATTAAAATAAACCAACTTTTAATAAGTTTAATTTTAACAATTATAATGGTTAGTATTTTAAATTACTTAAAATTTTTACTTAACAATTTTTGTAAAAATGAGAATAATATAGATAGTTTAAACAACAAAAATTTAAATGAAGGATAACGGCTGAGTGTAGATAGTAATAGAATCAATGTAGTGTAGATGTAATAGAATCAAAATAACATCTTGATCAGGATCAATCAAGATGATTTAGAAAAAAAAACAATCGATAGCAAATATTTTAAGATCAAAGTAGGTTTGGAGGATGGATCTCTAAGGAACAAGAAATCATCAGATGTAACCCATTTAACAAACTGGATGAAAACATACTTGAGGTAGTGTCCAACAACAAAAATGTAGTTTTGGAGCTTGCTTTAAGAAATATATTTCATAACCAAAAAAAATTTAACAAAAATTGAAGAAGAAAAAGATACATAAAAAATCATAAAATAAAAAGGTTTATTTGAGGAAAATTTGATTTGAACAGAATTAATATCTAAGTACTTAAATTTGCTTAAAAAAAACAAACTAAGAAGTAGGGCTACCGATTTTAAATTAATACAAAAAATAAGGTAGAAGCCTTTCCTTTCTTAAAATTCCTCTCATAAACTGAATATAAAATATGTTCAAATTAATTACTTTATCAATTTAGAATTATCTTTGATACTAATTTCAAAGCACTATTCCAAACTTCTCTGCGTTTACTCACTTTACATAATTAGAAAATGGTCAAACATTGTCACACCTTAACTCATGAAATTATTTATGACTTTAGGCACAAATCTAAACTGTTTCGTTTAACATGTGAGATATAACCCTTAACAATGAGACATATAATAGTGAGAACACACCAACCATTTTGACATATTGGAGTAGTGCTAAGGAAATGATACCTTTTATTTACAAAAGCTACATACATAATGATACATGACAATTGTTTACCTAAACACACATTGCATAATCCTCCAATAGCAAATTCTGCAATCTTTTCATTATTGTTTCCAATTTCATCTAGGAACACATCAATTATATGTAACTTTCGAATGAATTCATAATTTATTGGGTCATAGGCAAAATTAGCAAGATTTGCGATCACCTGCTCCTGGGCATCTGCAATAAAAAAGTCGTTAAATTTTATTAAAAAAGTCATTAAATTACTGCTATAGTTATGGCTCTGATGTTTTGACTAACAAGTAAGAGATGAGGGCCATTGAAAGTTTAAGATACAGACCAATCTCAAGTAATTGTAGATGATCCAATGAAAGTAATTACATTGTTTATGCCAATGAAAATTAATTTTAATTAGTTTGGGATAGGGATAATCATTTATTTACAATATCTACAAAATTGATTAGCCGATTTTGGTCTGCCCTATGAGTATCCTAAATTCTGTAATCATATTGATAGTTTCTGAAAAGATAATATCTGGATCCACCCCAGTTCAGTTTTACATTTGCATGGACAAACAGTATATCTACATGGGGTTGTACTAACCCGATGGCCACCCAGAGATAGAGATAGAGGTGCCTACTCATTTCTTAACCAGAGTGGAATGCCCACCTTAATTTCAAAAGACCACAATAACATATATAATAAATAAATAGCTGATCTTGATTGTTATCAAACTCGCAGCACTGTGGGCCTTAATAATCATTCAACAGGTAGAAAAATACATGTGATTAATTTAAGTGCTCTTAAGAAACTATAAAAACACAAACCACAAAACACAAAGCTTATTACTTGGTTCCTATCAATGTGATTAAGTATACTTCTAAAAATATCCACCTCTTGATTTAGTCTTGTAGAATTCATCAACTAAAAGTTTGAGAAAATCATATCTTTCAACACTATTTTTCCCTGTGCGGGATTTTAGCCTTTCTTTAGTTGAGAACATTGGGAAAATTAACATTCAACATTATCAAACATCTTTTCTAACTTAAACATTCGAATTGAACTTGACTTCAATAAACTGTTACATTAGTGTTAGAAGGTTAGGAAGTCACTTAAACAATTCTTAACATGTGCTGCCATCTTTAGAGTAAAGTGATAACAAAATGGTCAAAAATTAGGTATTTGGTCATATTTTAGGCATTAGGAAATATAATGTTAAGAACTTAATGAATCTTATTCTCAATGGTAAAATTTTCTATATGAAGTAAAATACTTTTTACATACAACTTGAAGTATTTAATTTAATTTTTACATTTGGATAACATTACATTGGATTAAACTGATTATTTAAAGAATAAATTATTTATTAGTCAATGCAACAATACTTATCTATAAAGTTTTACGTTAAAATAGTATATAAAAAGAAAAAAGGGTTAAGTAATCATTCTTTGACAAATAATATTTATTATTTTATTTGTTTAATTTTTTAATACAAAATTTTCATGTTTGAATATTAAAAAATAACAGTGAAAAATGTGTACTACTACATCCAGTAGGTATATTATTAAATTTTAATATTAATTAGTGATATAATTGCTAAACATTAGCTAATGATCACCTGATTGTTCTATTTTTTAGCGGTAGTAAAAAATGGAACAATCTATGCAATGATTAATGCTTACTTTTAATGCATAAGTACACATAATTTATAATATTTATAACCTACAGTTGTTTCATAGTAAAATTAATGTAACTCTTGAGAACTAATGAGATAAACATATATTTTATTATTTT
>NW_027104882.1:296908-314581 GCF_000696795.3 Halyomorpha halys | reverse complement strand
CATGATACAAACATGTGGAGAATCTACCCATTGATAGAACTCCAATAATATTTCTAGAGGAGAAGATCTTGAAGCCATCTTCTTTTCAGACACCTTGGAGGATTATTAGGTAATGAAGGAGAAGCCAGATTAGAAACAAGTGGATTTGGGTGGTTGGGAAGTTTATCATGGAAGTATTGGTTTGTGGTTCTGGCCAAAGCGGCAACATATGCGACATTGAGGTCCTGATGGAGGACTTGATTTGTGACAAAGTAAGGTGCATTAAGGATTTTGGACTGTAACGATTGGATTCGGGAGGAATTTCATGGTTTAACGGAGCCCCAAAGCTGAACTCCATATGTTCAGCTAGGCCTTATAATAGTCATGTAGATCAGTCTTTTGTAATGATTGGCAATTTAGACCATTTATCTAGTAAATGTTGTAATAGTCGGAATCAATGAACAGTTTCCTGTCTTTTCAGTCTTGTATGAGGATTCCATGTCAGTCATTTGTCCAAATGTAGTCCTAAGTAACGGATCTGTTCGACAGGAATAAGTGGGGTATTATTAAAGGATACTGTAGGGCAAGAGGTCATGGGTTTATGTGGAAGGGTAAATGTGATTTGGTGGGATTTATTGGAATTAATTTTAATCCTCCAGTTTTGGTACCATTCTTCAAGGGTATACTAATTTTAAAATTAATATTTAAATTTCTAACATTTTTAAAACATAATTAATAGTAAAATAATTTTAAATTATTCATATCAATATTTCTGTGGCAGATTTAATACAGTTAATATCATAAACTTTAACTATACTACTATATTTAATGACTAATCATTTTTATTATTATTAATATAGTACAGCCTTAAAACTGTGCTGTACATTATTTTACTCCAATAGTTTTTCATACAAACAGCAAGTTAGAGAAATGATGGAAAAAGTCCACATATCAATATGCAAACACTTCATAAAGAAATAATTGGTAATTGAGGACAGATTATGTCACTATGTATTTATTTTTTTAAATTAATCTTTTCAAATTTTAAGCCATTTTTTTACTCCTTATCTGGTCATTCCTGACAAATGGGGATTATCCATGGGTAACCAACCTATTCTAACCAGAATGGGGTGGAGGGGATCAAGTTTTCATTCCGCAGGGCTGCCACGAAATAAAAGTCAACACCTGCAGTTATTCGAACGGGCACTGCTGCAGACTCGAGGTTGTTAGGGTGACTCCTCAAGTCCCTCTGCTACGACTGGCCTCACTTTAGGCTTCACTAATGGTACTATTATTGGTAGATGAGAGGGGAGAGTTGGATTAGGGCCTTTTAGCTTTTCAAAAAGCTTCCTTGAAGTTATCATTACAAACTAAGTATTAACTATCTGTAGTGTAATGGGGCCCTTACCAGTTTGACCATTATGACTCCAAGGCTTCTTATAATTAGTTAGTTGGGTATTGACTAGCTCTTTGTTTTGGAACATTAAATTATAAATTTAATTATTAACGGCCAATGAAAATTGTTATTTCTTTCAAAACAATTTAGTGTGGTGATTCTAGGATGATTAAGATTTATCTACTTATTTCTCAAATTTTTATTACAATTTAATTTACATAAATGCATATTCCTATTCACTAAAATAAAAAAAACAAGCATACAATTTAGTTAATGATAAAATAAATAGAAACATATCTATATTTACATTCACTTACTGTTTATAAAGTGATTTACTATTCTTTTATCTTCTTAAATAATTTTTATTTCTGTTTTAATAAATTAACATACTTTGTTTTATCTTATTAAACAATTTGTATATATGTACATATGTATAAATTATTTAAACATATATACGTTTTAATAAATTAATAAATGGGTATAATTTTCATTTTATTTATGTTTCATCTTGAGATTGAAATAGTACTGATTTAATATAAATTATTTAATAACAATCTCATTTATATTACTCTTAAATTAAGATTGAATCTTTTATTTTATTAAATACACTAATTACATCAATTTATATTACAATAATGAAAGACTGGTTTTTGATGAACTTATAATATATTTTTAATTATCAGATGTTTCGTTTAGCCAAGGAGACCAATAATCATTCCAATATTTTGGGTCTGAATTAGGATCGTATTTCTTTGCTGTGTTTGGTACAAGATATTTTCTATAGTCATCTAGAATAGCCTTCAAGTTCTCAACTATATCGGTATGGTTTTGTGCCATATTGTAGCATTCCGTAGGATCTTGGTACACGTCATAGAGACAATAATTGTTATGACAATCCTCTCCCACTGAGACACCTTCATCTGGACAGACAGAGAATATGGTTGAAGTGTCCCTTAATTGCCTGTAGTTCTTTGGGACACCACCAAGTACTTTAGCGACAATGCTGTTCTTTAAGTTTGTATCATTGTAACTCATCCAGCGACCGTCCTCACCATAGTAGTTGTCACTAAATTTTTTTTCATTTGAGATTGCATGATCTGAAGTTGAAAAAAAAAAGTTACTTCAAGACTTAAAATTTTAGCTATTGGAATATTAATTACTTAAAAAAATTTTGTGGAATTTAGATCTAATCCCTTTTGAATAACATAATTAGAGGAATATTTCTTGTTAATGATCTAACATATTAGCAGTACTTATTAGTAGTGGTTATTTTAATATTGTAAAGTTTTTCTAACCTGCATTGATAATCTTCTATTTATTCCAAATTTTATGTCGGAATCAATTTCAATATTTTTTTAAAATGTGAAATCTATTATTTTTGCAACTTGATCAAGTGATCTATTATTTTAATTAGTAAATCTAACATAGATTGCTTAGTAAGAATAAAATATTAGAAGATATTAAATTACTTTTGACTAGTTTCCAATTCCCTTTAATGATAGCTTCACAATCACTAACATCATCTATGTCAACGACAATTGTATCTCTTGTTCCTGGTTTAGATTGTGCTAAAAAAGGCCATTGGTTTATTCCATCATGTATTTCTAACTCTTTGGGGTCTCCACCTAAAAAAAAATATGAAACTTTCAAACTATAATTTCTTCTTACTTATGGAAAGTTTTATGTTAATAATAAATACATACATACATCTATCTGCACACACACACACACACACACACACATATACATATATAATGACACTATGACTTAATCAATACAGACTTCTTTGAAATTATAATATTTTGAAAAAATATTATATCAGATGAACTAATTTATAAGGGTTGTTAGAATATTGAGAACTCATTAGAATTATCAAATATTCGAAAATAAGGTGATTAGCTTTTAATGCTTTATTTATTCTTATTTACATAAAAATTAACTTAATTATACTTATTTATGTTTTTTTTACGTACTATTATCATACTGAAAAAAAAGAGATTATCAAGGGTACTAACAAAATTAGTATTGGTGCGAACAAGTTCCGACCTAGAGAAAATGTAGTTATAGCACTTATGTAAACTTAGATTATAATATTATAAATTATACTAATGAAATATTTTAAAGTTGCTAATATCATATACTTTTTACCTGCAGCCGCGTAAAGTGTCGGTAACCAGTCAGTGATATGGAAGAGTTGATCGGATACACGAGATGTTTCTTCAAAAAGAGGACTCCAAGCTGCTGCGATTGTTCTTACTCCTCCTTCATGGATCGATAGCTTCTCCTTTGCAAGATCATCATCAAGGTAATGTGAATTTATAGCAGTTAAAATCCTAAGTAAACTTAATAACTAAATAAACTTTAGGAGCCCTAGTTAAAGTCTTAACTACACTTTTTTTTTTTTTTTAATTACATTTAGAAAACACATTTTTTGTCTTCCTTGACTCCTAAAAGGGATTTTAATGCATAGACATAAATTTAGTAATTTTCGTAATAGAAAAGAATGGTATTATAATTAATAATAATAATAATTTTTTATAAATTTGTTATATAATTCTCACCCCTCTGAGAGGCCAATTGGAACCGCTATTGCAGAAAGTTGGTGATACACTAGGAGCTCCATTGTCCGCAATAAAAATGATGATAGTGTTGTTCAAAATTTGTTTCTTTTCTAAAGCTGATACTATTTGTCCTACTGACCAGTCCAATTCTCTGACAGTAGCTACAGACAGATAGTTAAGATTATTTGAGGAATCAAATTGAAAATTTTATTTGCCTTTATATTTTTATTATAGTCAGACATACATTTTGGTGTGTCCAGACCAATGCAAAACTTTTTTCTAAGTTATATTAGCTTCAAATGGAAAAATTAGTTCTCACCTCTTAAATACCCTCTCTTTGTTGTGTTCTTCACATCAGATGGTGCTTCTCTCTCTACATTGAGGTTGGTAGCGTGGGCTGCAGCTTCAGCAACTATCATTAAGAGCCCCTCAGTACCTTCATGGTCATCGATTATGTTAATTGCTTCCTCAGTAAGCAACTTTGTAAGGTACTTGCCATATGTTGTTCTCCAAGCACCCTCTTCGTTTCTTCTTATATCCCTGCCAGCATTACCCTGAAAAATGTATTACATATTTTCAGTATACTTTACAATAGTAGATTTATCTATTGCATTTAGCAATTTACACATTTTTTTTTTCACACTACAGACCAAGAAGATCCTTGGCTGAACACTATGGATTTTTTTTATAGACACTGCTAGCAGGAGCACAGATAATCAGGAAGGGGTAACTCAACCTTATGTCTCTAAAAACCTAGGAGATCTATACTCATATTTTCAAATATTTTTTAAACATTGTAATTTTTATTGAAATATACTTACATAGGTAGTACCTTCCTCCCATATACATTTATCTATTTAAGTAAAACGGATTGATAGACCCACTTGTGATGTACTTGTTCCCCTCACTATTATTTGTAATTTAATTGACTGTAGCCGATAGCCATTTTTGCTTTCTTTTGATTGGTTTAGTGATCAGCCTTGGGAACATAGAAATCCATTTCCTTCACAGGGCAAATGGTTTAATGGACAAATCCTCCCCATCAAAGACTACTTAATAATTTCTTATAAAATATTTCTGATTCCTTCTGGATCCTTCTGAATGTTTATACTATCTTTATAGTTTTGTAATTATCAAACTCTTTATGATCATTATTTAAAAATATTTCTACCATCTTACCCCATCGTAGTGCGTTCCATCCCAGTAACCGAGAAATCCGTTCAGATAGCCAAAGAATGTGTTAAAACCCCTCCTTGTAGGAAGATGATTAGGAGTCTGAAAGCCAATGTGCCATTTTCCTATCAGATGGGAAGTATATCCCAGAGTAGAAAAATACTGCAAACAAAATAAAAATAGAACTATTTTTTTAAATTTTTTTTTTGATAAGTAATTCATGTTCTATTTATTAGAACAAAGTGAAAACCACCTACTGTTCATTACTGAAATATTTATGTTTTAGTAATCACTTGTACCTATTTTAAAAACAGCAAAATATTTTTTTATTTTTTCACTTTGTATATTCCACATATCTGCTGCAGAAAAAATGGGGAATGAGGAATAACAATGAAATATACCAGCTCTATCAGGAAGTAAAAGTGTCCATGTTTATTATAATACAATATTTAAAATGGTTACTCTATATCATCTCCACAGGATAGATGATACTGGAGTAGGTAAAAGGTTATTTATTATTAACCCAGATAAGATGCGACCAAGAGGTAGACCCAAGCAAGGTCACCCCTTGGATGACAATGCTACAGTTGACCTTAGAAATCTGAGAATAAATGTCAACAAGGCAGAAGATAGAACCCACTCGAAAAAATTTGTTCGACAGCAGGACAGGGGAATCTATAAGCTGCCATGAATAGCTAGGTGATCATAGGCTGCTGTATCAATAAATTAGATGAAGTGATGGTCAGTTGCTTGGTTTAGTATTTTGTTTGGAATGGAAAACTATTCCATTTCATTCTGTTCCAGCCATTAACAGACACCACAGCCTACCACAACTAATACCTTTTATTGATGATTGTTAGGGTTTCTGCCTCTCGGTTGGAATATAGTTGAAATGGAATGAAAAAAACATCACTGGTACCTCATGGGGAACAGAATGTTATGGAAAACTAAAATTTTGGAACATCCCAGTCCCTAGATATAACTAAAGAAATTTTTCAAGTTTTGAATATTAATCTAAATGTTAAACAACACCTCTGGCATTAGCTTAACTCCAGTTCTAAGTCCATCTGGTATACCTGCCACGCATGCTCTACCCTGCATTCCTGCAACAAATGAAATTTGAAATTTATAACTAATATCGTTTATTTGTCACCAGAACTAATTCAGTTGCTTCTCCAAAAATTTGTAAATTTAATTTATTCATTGTTGAACATTATTTACTAGTGAAGGAGTACCCTTGTAAGTAATTATGAGTTATAAAACTAAATACAAAAAAAAATTTACTGTAAAACAATATTGTACACTTAATTTCTAATAAATGCCAATTTTCTGATACACTATTATATCAAGACTACAAAAGGAAAACAAAGTAACTCGATTTTTTTTTGTTTATAATATGATTATCAGTGTTTTCTAGTTGATTATTGGTTGACAGATACAACAGTAACGTCAAAATTGGATAAAAACATGCTTACACGGCTCAGTATCTTTATTGAACTATATTCATAAAGTTAAAAAAATTGAAGATTCAAAGATAAATTTTGCTCTGAATATTTAGGAAAAGGTGAGATACATTGTTTTCCTACTGTAACCTTCATGTATTAGTTCCCTTTTCGGTATTTGACTTATGAAATTTGAGGTCAATTTGATTTGAAAGTAATTAATCATGTCATTAATGAGAAACAATGAATTTGAGGATTCTTATTGTTTTAATATTTGGAACAAAAAATCAAATTAAATATTTTTTTATTAGTTGGTAGAATCACATAATATGTATTCTTAATGTTGTTTTTAATACTGCCTATTCAACTTTGATAAATGGGGATTTTCTTTATCATATTTATTTTTCTTTAAGAGTTTAAGGTTTAAGTTTAGTAGTTTTAAGTAATAACTAAAACCTTATTATACTTTTATATAGTAGCAGGCATTTGAAATTCAATACAAGGATTGAATAGAATCTCCAGTTATTGATTATTGTGGTAGGCAACAATGTTGGTGAATGATGGAATACTGTTGCGAGTACCACTAATTTAATATTAACTATAATATATTTATTTACTACAAAAATAATTCAATATCTACCATTCCTAAATGGATAATCTCCAGTTAGTAGAGCTGTTCTAGAGGGAGAACAGACAGGTTGAGAATAGTGTCTGGTAAGGATGACTCCGTTATAAGCCAAGGCATCAATGTTTGGTGTATCCATATCACCACCGTGGAAGCCAACATCATTCCACCCCTGTTAACATATAACTAAAATAATTCAGGATTTTATAGTAAATGATTATTAAGATATTCTCTGTACTATGTATGTTTGCTCCGCCAACCTCTACAATTTATGGAATTTGAATAGTGATTTTCACAGAGTCATACTAGTGGAATTTGGTCAATCTTTTGAGGGTTTTATAAATTGGCTAATCCTATCCAGTTTTTCTCCAATGTACCTAACTCTGGAATTCAGTGTGAAATAAGGTGGTTTATTTTTTTAAACAGATTTTCATAGTAAATCAAATTTACTATTATGACAAATTCACATTTAGGACTTTTTATGATTTGACGCATTTTGAAGGAGCGCTTTTGAATTATCAAAAACTGAAAACTATTATATGAATTTTGATGATTTCCTGAATTTACAAATTCACTCGACTGTAGAGATTTCAAAGACTTAATTCTTACAAATACAACATTTAGTTTAGTGGTTACTAATATGACAAGTGTTTTGGCCCATGGAGCTAGGTATATGGAAGAAGAAGTGGTAGAGATAGCTATGCTAAAAGCGGAGTGATTTATTAATTTCCAATTAGGTTTGCATAGGAAGGAGGAGGAGGAGAAGCCTGAGAGAACCTATCAAATTGGATATCCATAAGGAATCCATAGGAGGAGGAAGGGAACAAAGAAAATGACATTTAAGAAGGAGAAGTGGGCGTTTTATAGTAACTGACCATTAGATTCGATGAAATGTCAGAAAGTTATTCATTTACAGGGTTTGATGATAACCTCCAAGATATAGCCGCATTCTCACGTGACATTAGACCTAATGTTGTGGACCTAGACTATTTTACACATTTGGACCTATCTCGTGAAATTAGACAATGAATGGAGTGTGAATAACTCAAATAGGTTTCCTGTTCCTATATGAAAAGAAACTTGAATTGACCATAGCGTCAGTATGGGAATGGACAAATTTGGCTATAAATTATAAATAGTTATAATTATCTTTCATATTGCATAAACGTTGCTGAAAATTGAAAAAAAATGTATCAGATCAAATATGTATCCGATATGAAATTATCTTAAAATCTGACTTACAATGAGAATCCATAAAAAAAAAATACTTCATTCTGTTAGAAATTCCAGAGTTAGTTGCAACTGAAAAGGACTGGAGAAATTTAGAAAATCAACAATACCCTACAAATTTTTCGAGTTATACAGGAACGGGGTGAGGTGAACCTGTATACTGGGAGACTCTGTATAAGTATGTGCCTTCATGGTTTTTAAAACTTTTTCTGAAGGATTTTTTAAAACAACAATTATTACAAAAAAAGTATCCTGTTCCTGCTTTTTATTTTTATGATAGTCTTTAACTGCATTTGATGACCATGCAGACATTCCAAGCTAATTATTATTTGGTAATAGAAGCACAGATAAATACTGTAAATCAAAACGATTTCTTTTCAATCTGTGAGATCATACTTGTTGAAATTATTGGTCAATGTTTGGTATACTATTCTAATTTGTATACAAGATTCTTGTAAAGTTTTTATATGTGACATCAAATGAACTTATATCCTGTTTAGAAGCACTAAGATATGCCCTTTCTCCTTCATATTTTATACATTATGTAAGTTAGGCAAGGAAAATCAATTGACTTTTTCAAAACTATTAGTTAAATGGACTACATGCTTTTAAGGATATGTGCCTACATCAAGTCAATTTTTTTTTTATGAGCGATCAAGAAGTCAAGCTTTTCTGGCCATCAAATGAGGATTGAAGTCCAGAAATGCTGATAATTTAAATAACTTTCTTTCTTTTTATTGACAGGACTCATATACTCATTATCTTATATATACTAAAAATGTTAATTTGAACTATAAACTGCTACTGGATATTCTATGTTGACAAAATAGGATTATGGTTGGGATAAGTTGCATGCTGGTACTTAGGGCTGACATTGTTTTTCAATCTTGGCAATCAGCTATTAATCATAAAGGATTAGGAATCCTCACTATCATGATAACCTTGATGTCACATTGAAGTGGTTTAAGAATATTACCAGGATTAAGTTTACTTCCCGATGTTTGATTAATGTGCTTGTAATTGTTTGTTTATTTCTGAGCTGGTTTATGTTGTTTGAAATGTTTTTTTAATCCTCAACATGATGATTTAATTTACAATATTGTAATATAGAGTGGTGTTCTATAATAATGGACACCTAATTTCAGTGATATGGTTATTGCATTGTTTCTCTTTTTTAATTGATGATTTCTTAATTTATTATTGACTTATGTTGTTTTTTTTAAATCGTCAAAAACATTCTGTAGGAGGGAGAGGTCTATTTTCAATTAAATTGTAGCTCTAGATCACCCTCAAGGTATATTATTGGAAAAAAAATCTGGGGCATGCACCGCACAACTTTCACTTAGCACCCTACTTTGAAGTAAAATTAATTCTTGTACATTTCAAAACAGCTATTTCTCTATCAGTATGATAATACTCCCCCATATTATATATTTCAAACATAGGTAAGTGAAAGTAAAACCTGACTGTTGTCATGACTACCATGGAAAATAACTGAAAAACAATAATTATCAAATTATTTCATATTTTATATTTACCCATTGTTTGTTACTATTAACTTTTTTTTAATAAACAATACTAAAGGTACTTAAAAATGTTGGTAGGCTTTTTTTATGTTTTATGTTGCTATGAAAATTCACATTTGAGGGTTTTCTGAGGTGTGAAAGTGATCATCAACTTTGTTCCTGCATGAAATTTTAAAACTTTATTACAGTTTTAATATACAAAAATTTGAAAATTTTTACTCAATTAAAAAAATATTACAAAATCTTTGTTCTGGAAAATGGTGTCTGAAGTGATTGGGTGCTCTCAGCTATTTTTTCCTTTAATTAATGTAAACAATTTTTCTTAGTTGATATTAATCTCTTTTTTATCACTAATAATACTTAGAGATGATTAATTATTTCAAATGATTAAAATTCAAGGTACTTCTGAGGAAGTTTTTTTTTTTTTTAATTTGGCATTGAAGCCCTGTTATATTACAGAATGTTATATCTCAATGAGGATAGCATCTAGCTGATACTAAAGATCACATGGTTGTACACTAATTTACAGAGTTTAATCAAAATCGTTTGAGCTATTTTTAAAAAATAAAAAAAGTGAAAAATCTATATTATTAAATGCCAATTCTAGTAAGTCGATTTTATCAAAAAAGTTGCTGCAACATCCCAAAAATATACCCACCATAAATATGTATGACTTTTCATTTTTAAGCTAGACTGTTCACAACTCATATACCATTTTGGGAGATTTGGTTATTTGGTCTCAGGGGACCTTTAAACATGTACTCTCACAAAATCTTGAATTCGAAATTCACAATAGTTCCCCATATTATATATTTCATATATAGGTAAATGAAAGTAAAAATTTAAAAACATGAAAGTTGATTAAGGTGACCCTGAAGAGATAATTAAGTAGGATCCTAAACAAATTTATTTAAAAATTGTTTACATAAAAAAAACCTCAATTAGTTCATCAAGTAACATCTTCAGTATTCAATTAAACACACTTCTAAACTTTAGCATTTCAGATTTTATTAAAATCTGAATCTCTTGTTGTGATTGATGAGCACGTTGGGACATGGGTCCTATACATAATATTTATGGGTCCAACATTTTAGGTGAGCATTCATCGTGCTAATTTATTGTTTGTTTTGTTACCTTTTTTTCCTATTAGCTTTATGCTTTCCTACCATGCAACATAAAAAAGAGTGTTGGTTCAGCCATTGTGGCAACACAAATTTATCTCCAAAGTAAGTGACCCTCAAAATTCAGTCCTGGAATTGTGAGTTTGTACATTCGTATTTTATGTCCTATATCAATTATAGAGTAGTGTTAAAGAATTTTTATTCTTTAAGAATTATTATTTTTATCTATTTATTTTTTAGGGCTGCCCATAGCTCAGTGGTTAAGACACAGTCTTACCAATTTGATGTCTATTGGCGATGCCGGTTCGAATCCGGCCTGGGACGTTGACTTTTTTCATTGAGTGGTGGTCCCACAAAATGAAGAACTTTGACCCCCAACCATGGTTAGGCAGTATAGGACTCCTTGGCTCCTTGACTCTTGGCCGAAAAAATAAAATAAAAAATATTTATTTTTTATTTGTACATATATTTTTTATAATTCATCGTTATTAATCACTATTGTTCAATATTTATAGCGTTGTAAATAGTTGGGGTCTCTTTTGCTCGAGGCTATATCCATCCCTAATAAGTTGTTAAAAAAAAATCTGACTGCTGTATTAACCATGTAAGGCCAACCAGGGCTCTGTTTCATAATAAAGTACAAACTGATACTATTAGTCTTGTAGATTTAACTTAATTCAATTATATTGACTTGTACAATAGTAACTTGTACTTTAATAGTTTTTAATTCCTGTAATATCACTAATAATCATCCCTATCATGAAAAAATACGTATTAGAATTATTATACCACTAGTTTTTTCACTTGTACTATGAACTAATACTATTAGCTTTTATTATGAAATAGGGCCCAGGGCGATCTAGTATTAAATAAAAATTATAGAGGAATATAAGTATGTAAATGAAAAGTACTGATAGGGAATGAAACCTAAGGGAATGGATTTCCTAATAGATGGGTTGAAATGCATTAAATATGTTTCTTGTTGACTGAGAAATTAAAATGCTATGTCAAGTGGGGTTTCCGTTATACAGAGGTGCACGTTAAGAGAAGTTTCATTTTATTAAAGCAAGCTAAATTGAATAAAAAAAAAAATTAAAAATATTAATAAGTACAATATAGATCCTTACCAGATCATCGGCTATTATGATGACGATGTTGGGCCTCTCGCTCCGTAGCCGAGCCACGAACTGAAGCAACAAAATCAACTCGAAACACAAGTACATTCTGTTAGGCTGGGAACTAGAGTGGCGCGGGCTTAGTGACTTCCTTATATTATATCTCACCTGATAACGTTAATCCTTACTAACTTAAGGCAGCAAATCAATAAGTAGAAATTATAACAAGGTCTGCACTTGTCGAACCTCAAGAGGAATCTGAATTTTCACGCTGATTAATAATGTCAATTATCACATCACTTCATTAAGATTTTTATACGTTGATTTTGTTTGCTTTTCATATTAGGTTATCATGGACAAAATAGTTCTATAATTAATCTACTCGCACATTTTAGACATTATTTATGAATGACTATTCCCAGCATAAAAAATATATAAAAAATGTCGAACTATGACAAATTGCTCTAGTTTGTTAGTATTATTTTTTTTTTTAAAACTTATTTATCCATTCAAGTGTTTCCTGTGACCGGTTTTTTTTATTATATTTTCCTTTTAATCTATGTGTTAGTCTTATTCTCGTAAAATGTATCTATTTGTTTGTTCTTGGTAGACTGATCTACTGCTGTGACTATGAATGATGGTCTGATCTCACATTACCGTCTAATATTGAATTTGTTTAGCGGGTCACTGAAGAGGATCTAAGAGGGTGAATTCCGGAGAGCGAATTTGTTGATCGGGTGAATTGAATAATTGTGAAAGGGTGAAATTGGAGGAGCAGAAATGAGAAAGAAAAATAGGAATGAATAAAACATTTCTATTTGTTGTACAGACCGAAATGGATTGTAAAAGGAAACTGTAGGGGTGAAAAAAATTGTTTATTATATCCTATTATTGTATCTCTTTTTTTTATGATTATACCATGTATGTGTAATGTATATATGTCCGATTACGGATTGATAAGTATGCTGTGTGAGATAGCAACCTAATGTATTTAGGCAGCATAGATAAATAAATAAAGTATTTCTCTCTCTCTCCTCTATGGATACTGGAAGATCATATTAGAATAGACGCATACTTGAGGTGAATCCAAGCTATAACCAGACAAAGCGCGCAGATGTATGAAAAAACATTAGAGAAGCCTTTTAGCCAATGTCTACACTGCAGTTGGGGTACTACACTCCATTATTCCTTTCATGTCATCAGCTGCTTTCTCACCAGCTAAGTTAGGGAAGTTTTATGTTATTGTAAGAAAAACTTCCCTCGCATTTTACATTTTAGATATCAAGAGATTGATTAGGTTCTGTGGAACCGTCTGTAGCCGAGGAAGTTAAGGTGTCACATTAGCAACCATGTAACTGAAGCGGCGACAGTTCGAATCCGGCCCGAGGGAGTTGGTTTTCATTTAGTGGCGGTTTCAAGCTCACCTAATGAAAACTTGACCTTCCACTATGGTTAGAATAGGTAATTAATCTGTTGATATTAGATGTCAGAAATGACAAAGGAGGGGGTACAAAAAAGATTGGATTCCGTGGCTGTGTTTCTGTCTTTAGTCTATTTTGTGCTGTAATATAAGAACTGTTCCAATTTTATGAAATTTTTAAAGATTATGCGGATTGATTTCTAGTTGGTTCCAAATAGATTATATCATAGTAATATCGCTCACACATGCTCAAATATATTTTTGTTGGCACACCTATATTTCGAAAACGCACTTCCGATTTTGGTCCACATTTGGAGGAAAGTTGGGAATTAGTGCTGACATAGGCTGATATAAATTTTAATAAATTCCATATTTACTTCGATATGCATGAGTAAGCGAAAGCAGATTCGAAAACGGAATCGTATCTGATAAAATAGAAATGAAAGCATCTCTAAAAATATCATAAAATTCGTATCAAAGGCTCGATCGATTATACTCAAACTAAAAATTGTGTATAGCCTAACAGACAAAAATGGGACGAAATTTGTTCCTCGATATCCAAAACGCAAAATACGTTAAGAAATTTTCTTAACATAAATTGTTTTAATTGCTTCGTGAATCTTTTTATCCTACCTTCAGTAGTTAGGAATCAAAAACAGTAAGATACTTATTCTTATATGGTTCTGATTTAACGTTAAAACATTAATTTTTAACATTCGAAGAAATTAGTTGATCGTGTAAAGTAGATTGTAGGAGGATAAAGTTGGGAAAAAATGAGTTTTTACTGGTTGCTGTTATTTTTGTTTTAAACTATCCAACAAAAAATATATCGGCCAAGTCCAATACCAGTACAAGTTAGTGTACAAATTTTAATTTCTCAAAAGTAGGTTTGTTTCTTGAAATATATTTTTCTAAATTTCTACAGCCACTTCCAATTTATTACTGGAAAAATTCGTTTTCGAACATTTTTGATAGACCAGAAAAAATTAACTTTATTGACATTTGTGATGGAACTTTTTTTAAAAGTTTCAATGACGTATTGAAACGTATGAAGCCAGGGGCCTTGTTGAAAGGTGTAACCAAAATAAGATGAAAACAATGATCAAATTAATTGCTACATCAGAATAAAATTTTGTTTATAGGGAAAAATTGTTTTAATGATAGAAAAATTAAGACTTTATTTTTTATCTGAAAATACGATTTAAAAAAAATAAATAAAGAAGGCATTCCATTGAATTCAGCACTCTGAATAACATAGGAATTCATGTGAATTACAGAAGATTCAGTGGTTGAAAGAATGAGAAAAATCTATAAAAAGTATAAAATCAGTTAGTTTTCAGTATTGCTAAATAAGTAAATTATTTAAAAATAATTCACTAATTTTATCAGAAGATAGTCCGGGTGGCGGTCAATAAAGGTATCAAAATAGTAACATAAAACTATTTATTGTTAACCAACGTTTTGCCTCACTTTGCACGTCTGGGCTAAATGAAAAACAAGTTGTATGTAACAGTATAACAAGTTGTATGTAACAGTATAACAAGTTGTATGTAACAGTATAACAAGTAACAATGTTTGTATCTATTTTTTCATTTATCCCTGACGACGCCCTGCAAAGTGGGGCCAAAAGTTGGTTAACAATAAAAAGTTTTCTTTTACTATTTTGATAATTTTGTTGACTGAAACACGGACTATCTTTTTCTACAATTGATTTTTAAAACTATTATAAAAGTATAATTTTACATATAGCAATACAAGAAGGGTTATTTTAGGTAATTACGTTTCTATTAAAAACACAGAAATATTTAAGGAATATCTGTATTATAAAATATTTTGAAATATTATTTCCTAATGTGTTTATAACATCAGTTTAATAAAACTCGATGGATACGCACCATCGAGTTTTATTAAACTGATTACACTTTTACACGTTTTATTAAACTTGTTACATAGCAACCCTGTAAATTATTCTTGAATTGACCTATTTCATCCAAGGTGACCAGTAATCATTCCAATACTTCGGACTCGCCCTGCTGTCGAAGAACTTAGACGGAGTCGGTACCAAGCGCGGTCGGTAGCTGTCTATGATCGCCTTGAGGTCAGCGACGATTTGGCTGTTGTTTGGAGCCAGGTTATAGCACTCAGCAGGATCGTTCAAGATGTCGAAGAGACAGTAGCCGGTGTGACAGTCTTCTGCAACTGCTGCTGCTTCGTCAGTGCATGGCCTGTCAAGGGAAGCGGACTGTCTCAATAGTCGGTAGTTCTTTGGAACCGGTCCTACAGTGTGAACCATGATGGTGCTATTCAGCTTCTTAGGATCGTACCTCATCCACCGTCCGCTCTCACCGTAGTAGGCGTCGCTGTTGATCTCTTTTAATTTGGGGTTGCGGTCTGGAATTATTAACATATTTTCTTATAGAAACGTTAAAAATAAAACTCAAGATAAGGACAAAACAATTACTTGCCAGGATTCAATATTTAACTCTTGTTTAAGTTTGTATGTTTTAAAATTCTATGATTTTGTGTAAATACATTGTTTCAAATCTTGTTAATTAACTTCAGCAGTCGATTATTGATTTAACATAGCACAAATATATATTTTTGAAGACATTATATGTCTAGGTAATTAAACTAAAAAGTTTCTGATAAAAATTCTAGAAGGAAGCTTAAATATTTAGGTTATGAAATACTATTCATATGAATTTTTATCATCTACAACCTACATTACTGATATTTACATTTCCTTTCATTTCGCCTAACATTATTTTGTTTCTTTTTCAAATGAAAATAAGAGTAAATTGAGTGTAATGGCCGAAAAAATAAAAAAAATAATAAAACAAGCGTATAGATACCAATGTTTGTTGCTTCCTTGGTTTACCTAGATATTTTTTGTAGCCCAGCAAAGGTGCCAACGAACAAAATGTTTGAGAACCGCTGTTGTAGATAATATTTACCTCACGTAAGGAGACCTATCTATTAAGGGTTTACTTACGCAACCTCGTTTCTGCTGCGGAACCGATTCAAAACTGACCTGGGCGGATGGACTTTTTTTTTCATGGCAGACCCACAATATATGAAATTGTCCTTTCCAAGGTGATTAGAATAGGTTGGTAACCTGTTTGTGTATACTAAAAATTTTGAGATAGGGGATAAAACACCAAAACAACTATATTTATGGTTAAAAAGTATCCTGTAAAAATGTTGCGGTACAGCTGTATATTAATAAATAAACCGGGCACTTACTCTTTATTAGCTTCCATTTGGTTTTTATTACTGCTTCTGTCTTGTCAAGGTCATTGATGTTTAGCAAAATCGTACCCCTCGTTCCAGGCGTTGATGACACCAGCGAACGCCATTGGTTGACTCCATCCTTGATCTCAAGGTCATCTGGCTGGCCTCCTATAATAAATATGATTCCTCTGGGTATATTAGCCTCTTAATATTTATTTTATTTTACGAGACTTTCAATGATATTTGATAGATCAAAAACTATTTAGTCATATTGGATAGAACAGAATGTAAAAATATTTTAAACACGCCATTGATAAAAATAAATCTGAATCAAATTATAGTTATGCTACTTAGCATTGTTGTTCTATATCACCTGCAGCGGCGAATAGCGTAGGCAACCAGTCCGAGATGTGGAAGTACTGCTCTGAGACACGAGATTGCTTTTCGATAAGTGGACTCCACACTGCAGCTACAGTCCTTACACCTCCTTCGTGCAGAGAAGTCTTTTCCTGATTCATGAAGTTAAATATTACTATTCAATATGAGTACGAGTAAATCGTGTTTATTTAGCGGAGATATTTGTGGTAGAAGAAAACACTTAATTAAAAATGTTGCGTTGGTCAACTTCATTGGGTCTCATACATAGCATACTTAACATTAGTAAAGAACAATTTTTTTTAAGCCTATTAATATAAATAGTCACATTATAAAATATTGTAAATTATATGCTAAAATCATTCTTTTTTTTTTATTATTATTTATTATTTTTTCCCTTACATATTTTAATTTTTTTCACTAGCTTTTTATAGTTCTTTATATGTGTGTTTAATTTTTCTATTATTTTAATTTTTAAC
>NW_027104882.1:295705-296333 GCF_000696795.3 Halyomorpha halys | reverse complement strand
AGAAAAGCACGAAGACAAATATAATAAAAATAATTAATTAAACAAAGTAAAATAAAAATATGCGATAAAATATGAATTTTAATTTCACTGAAATTTGTAGTCATGTCCAACAAGAATCATGTCTCAAAATATAATTTTGACTATACTAATATTCCAAAAATTCTAGTATCAACTCACTGTCTAAATATTTAAGTTGTTAGCTATAATTAATATTTTTTGCCACTATGTATTTATGTAGATACTCCGATTGAAGAATGAACTTCAGAAACAAAAAACATGTTTTGGTCCTTGGTGAAAAAAATGGACTATATAAAGCTTGTAACTGTCACCACTAGTGTGCATCCTTTTTTATTCCAGATTTTTGAAAAACATTTTTACCATTTAATTGATCAAACAAACAGCAATGACTCCTGTCAAGGGAAGCGGACTGTCTCAATAGTCGGTAGTTCTTTGGAATCGGTCCTACAGTGTGAACCATCATGGTGCTATTCAGCTTCTTAGGATCGTACCTCATCCACCGTCCGCTTTCACCATAGTAGGCGTCGCTGTTGATCTCTTTTAATTTGGGGTTGCGGTCTGGAATTATTAACATATTTTCTTATAGAAACGTTAAAAATAAAACTCAAGA
>NW_027104882.1:291724-295010 GCF_000696795.3 Halyomorpha halys | reverse complement strand
ACCGCATCTCTGACCATCTTTTTCATAATTGAAACTAAAGTAGTATTAGGTCATATCTTCCAGAGTGAAACTATACGACAATCGGTTATTTGAAGCGGGCAATGTTCCTGAAATCTGGCTCAATCTGTAAGCAAGACAATAATTGTGGTCGCACTCCAACACAAATAGAAGGTACTTCATACAGTGAGTAGAACTTAAGCGTTCGATCGACAATATATGGAAATTGATTAGCACTGATTCAATACAACTTGTGTTACAAATATTGTTAAAAGGTGTCGAGATATTTGTACGAGTCCATACAAGTTAGATATTTCAACGAGTTAAATAATTTGTTACATCTTGTTTACCCCTGAAGTAGCCGCGATGAGTTGTATTCCGTACACAAGGGGGCGCCTCCCGCTGCGGACCGAGGTGAGTGCTGTGCACCGCCGCGTGGCTGAGGACGAGGAGCAGTCCGCCCGGTTGGGGATGCTCCGATATCACCCGTACTGCTTCCTCCGTCAGAACGTCAGTGAGGTACCTACCATAGCACTCTCCCCACACTCCATCTTCGTTCCGTCTTATGTCGCGGCCGGCTCTGTCTCCTTGAAAGAATGTTAATAATAATAATTTATTCTGGGATTGATCCCTTTAGAATAATTTACAGGCGTCAAAATTAGGCTTTAGAGGCTTAGAGTAAATTACAAAATAGAAATGAAGTTAGAAGATGTCATCAAAGAAAATAATACGGTGAATTTAAAAATATACAATTAAACAACCATAATTTACAGAATATACAAAATAATGATAAAACAAAGAAAATGAAACCACTTGTCATATCATAAAACATAACATAAGATGTCTTCTGATAGTAAATAAAAAGAAAAAAAAATGATAAAAAATCAAATACAATACAAAAATAACAACAATAAAAAGTAATAAATGAAAAGATATAATTTCTGCTAGTGTACATATTTACAATTATAAACGAAGATCTAAGACATAAAATACCGAAAATATATAAAGCTTTTTTGAAACTTTCAATTGTTATTCTTCCGGCGTTGGGTGGACAAGTAGGTGTGTAAGTGGGTGTAGTCGAAGGTACGGGATTCGAAGATTGGAAGGGTGCTAGAACTACGAATAAAGGAGGGAATAGAATTCCATAGGGAAGAGGAACGGATGAGGAAAGATCTACCAAAGGCTGTGGTTCGATGGGCAATTGCATATAAGTCTGAGGGCCGTCAGCGGGTATTGCGGGAATGCACTGAGGACTTAAATTGAAGGATATCTGAGATGTACGATGAACGGTGGGATTGGATAACTTGATAAAGAAAAGAAGCAAGGAAATATTTACAACGGAAGGAGGGGTAAAGCCACTTCAAGTCTTCATAAAATCGGGTGACAGAGGCGTTCCTGGGGACCCCAGAGATGAATCGTACAAAGCAATTATTTAACCGTTTTAATCTGTTACTTGTTAACGTTTTATAATATATTAACATAAACTGTAATGAATAGGAGTGGTACAGTCTCTATATACAAACAACAAAAATACAAAGATTCCAAAGCAAATATGGGAACTACAGACAATATAAGTCGTGTACAAGATACGAGTAACTCACGAATTTTAGAGCAGCGTATTTTAGAACATGACATTAAAGAGGAGGAAGCCTCTTTTAAATTTCGGATATAGCATGGGACCATTACAAGGTTGTATAATTGGCATTTCTTCATCTCTTGTTTCATAACTGTGTTATAAATATGGCTGCACTTATTAAAATAAGACTACCACTACTGGTGATTACAATTAAATCCATTTACAAGATCCAAAGGGTATCGTAAGCATCATAAATGGTCATACATTTATGCAGGAGTAAAACAGGGGATTAGTCTTAGTGCTGTATCTTTTATCCTCCTTAATGTGGACGAAAGCTTCGAGGCCGACATCTAAATGACGCCTCTATACATTTCAGACTCCATTATATAGACTTTATTTTATATAAACAAATTTAGAACATGACATTAAAGAGGAGATCGTTGTTTGCCTTAGTAGTGGCACACAGCTGACAAAAAAAGATTTTGATTTTATTTTGAATTAGACCTATTCCGAAGACAGTCCCTTCGATTGGGGCTACTTTTTCTGCTGGGATGAAAGGTTGTTGGGTTTATATAAAGTAATTCCAATCTAAGATGCACTCTATGGAATATAGCAAGTACAAAATAAAATATAACTTTTTTGTCACACACGCCATAAAGCAGCTATATATCCAATCGACTGTGCACGGATTAGTACCACTAAATTTGATCATATTTCTCCATCCCCCACACACCTCAAAAGATCTATTTCCCAATTTTTTTTCATGATTATATAAAATATTTTGTTATTAAAGTACGTTTGTGTTTTTTTTACAATTTTAAAGATCTTTGTATAAGCAACAAGCAGATACAAGAAAAATAATAATTTAAATGATTATGGACCAGTCCATTCGCTCTGCCGTTGCTACAATAAATATTATATAATAATAATAATAATAAATATTATATTTAATAATTATTCCGAAGCGACTATACTTTCAGGTCCACCATTAGGTCAACATAACGATATTTTATATTATGCGTCAATATAAAATAGCTCTAATACTAATTCAAATATTATGTATATTTTCTGTATTTTAATGTTGTTTGTAATTGTCACGAAACTTAATTCAAAATCGACGTTGCAAGTTAACCACAGATGAAACTTTGTTACATTTATGACAGTTGCAATGAGTTCCATTGGCAGACTTCAGTTGTTCTTTATTAGTGAACATTTTGTAGTTCTTTTGTTATTTTTTGGTGTATGTCAAATAAAGTATTTTTTCACGTTATGTTTATGTAAAAGATTTAATTTTAGTTAGATAGTTAACTATGCTTTTTTTTCCCCCGCCACAAAGTCTCGACCCCTAGCTGGATTCGAACCGGCGCGACTGCAGTTCCTAGGTTACAAAGGATCTAGGAAGTCCAGATGAACAGACCATTCACTTAGTAATTATTTCAACTTAGTGACAAAAATGCTTCTTCCTGATATGAATTCTCAAACTGTCAGGAACCTTCCAATTACCATTTTAATAATATAATGGTTATTTTTATACATTTCTCTAAGTATGTATATGTAAACGAAATATCAATAAATACACTAAAAGTGTCCAATATCCGAGGTATTTCACTCAAGATTAAGAAATTGTTCCTAAATCTCTAAAACTTTTCACCTAATTAAATATAACTGTAAGAATTTAGAAAAGTATGATATTGCAATAGGTCAAACAATATT
>NW_027104882.1:289410-291674 GCF_000696795.3 Halyomorpha halys | reverse complement strand
AGCATCATAAATGGTCATACATTTATGCAGGAGTAAAACAGGGGATTAGTCTTAGTGCTGTATCTTTTATCCTCCTTAATGTGGACGAAAGCTTCGAGGCCGACATCTAAATGACGCCTCTATACATTTCAGACTCCATTATATAGACTTTATTTTATATAAACAAATTTAGAACATGACATTAAAGAGGAGATCGTTGTTTGCCTTAGTAGTGGCACACAGCTGACAAAAAAAGATTTTGATTTTATTTTGAATTAGACCTATTCCGAAGACAGTCCCTTCGATTGGGGCTACTTTTTCTGCTGGGATGAAAGGTTGTTGGGTTTATATAAAGTAATTCCAATCTAAGATGCACTCTATGGAATATAGCAAGTACAAAATAAAATATAACTTTTTTGTCACACACGCCATAAAGCAGCTATATATCCAATCGACTGTGCACGGATTAGTACCACTAAATTTGATCATATCTCTCCATCCCCCACACACCTCAAAACATCTATTTCCCAATTTTTTTTTCATGATTATATACAATATTTTGTTATTAAACTACGTTTGTTTTTTTACAATTTTAAAGATCTTTGTATAAGCAACAAGCAGATACAAGAAAAATAATAATTTAAATGATTATAGAACCAATTGCAATTTTTTTTCAGCGTCCTGGATAGTTCTGACGGCGCAGGTTTATTGCCTAGTTAAAAACATAATGAACATCTGGAATTTATGTTTAAAATATTTTTTAATTCCTTTTATTTTTATTTCCCTGATAGACGTAATGATGCGATATACCTAAGATGACGAATAATAAAATAAAATATCTAAATAAATAAAAAAATATCTTCTGATATGTTTAAATTAATTATTCTTTGAACTTTATATTATAATTTTAGCTGTACATTATCTATCTATTTTACTATCATTCTTTAATATTTTTTTCTTCTTGAAATTACTTACTTATCGTATTCTAAATTTTGTTTGTCTATTGATTACACACTTTGTTTTTGTAATAAATAAATTTATAGTTGATTACTTAAATATTAAAATAATGTTTTGAAAGACGAGACTGATCAATTTTCCTTATTTAATAAAAATATTATAGAGATTATCCATCTAATTGGAATAATATTTGTTCAGAGATTACAAATTGTCAATAAAATAACATTAGGACATAAATATTGATTACTTTAGAATGGTGTGTGTAGTCCCAGTATCCCAAAAATCCATTGAGGTATCCGAAAAAGGAATCGAAACCTCTACGCGTTGGGAGGTGGCGAGGAGATTCATAACCCAGATGCCATTTTCCAACAAGATGTGACTTATATCCAAGTTTCGAAAAATACTGGAAAAAATAAAATCATATTATAGGAATGAAAGTGCTATTCTGAAACTATAATGTGAAAATAACAAACATTTACCTGCGGCATGATTTTTACATCCAATGGTAATCCATCGTGGGACCCTGCAGAGCATGGACTCCCTTGCATACCTGGAGGAAAATCATTCAATAGCTAAAATAAAATAGATTAATAATAATTAAAATTACTGATCAAAATTAATAAGTAGTTAAAACGGGAATTGAAATAATCATTATAAGTTCATTTGTTGACCTTAAAGAAACGATGGATAAAATGGTTCGGGTGGCTTATATTTGTGTTCCATTTTGACTGTTATGGTTCTTCTATTGTAAGCGATGTATGATATGAAAAGGTCATGTTGTATAATTAATACCATTCTTCTCAGTGGTGTAATTGTGATTTTGGGGAGGCATTTGAGTTTTGTGTCTTAAAATAAATAGATAAAAATAATGATTCTTAAGAAGAGAGAAAAATAAAACTATGTATGATATTTATATATTTCATAACATAAATAATAAACTTCTAATGGGGGAGAGGGGTTAATTTGAGGAAAAGATGTAAAGAAAAAATAAACCCAAGATTAGTAATGTAAATAATTGAATAGATAAATATAGAATTTAACAGGATGTTCTGCAGCAGTCAGGGCTTCAGTCTTCGAGATGAGGTTGGATTTCCTAAGTTGTTAGTTACTGCTCCTTTGACAGCCGGCTACTGGGAGTGGAATTTTATGAACCGTTTTTTGATAAATCTTAAATTGATTCCATTTGTAGTTCTTCATGCAATTGGCTATTTCTTACAAATCAAGGGGCATCCACTTCGATTCTTAGGAGCTTATATCGAAATTATTGTAATTTCAGTATATACTAGAAAATATTTACTGTCTCCAATTATCACATAAAAACAAAAAAA
>NW_027104882.1:287629-288007 GCF_000696795.3 Halyomorpha halys | reverse complement strand
AACAGAAAGGAGTATCTTTCATTGTCCCCTGTCTTAATTAAATTATCTTAAATTTGGAAGTTCTGAAAATTTTATTGAAATTATGCATATTTACATTCAAGAAAATTCCCTACATCAGGCCTTGGGTTGAGGCCTGCGCGGCATCTTCTACCTTGCTACCTGATATCAGGTCAGTTCTAATGACTGATTTGAATGTAAAAAAAAAAAAAAAGCTGAAGTATGCGTAGTACAGTTTATCCTTTCCAAAACCTGTAGATTGCTTGCGCCTACCAACCGCCACCTTTTTTTATAGTCACAAGTGATCCTTGAAACACCATTTACGGCTCTGTTTTTCTTTTTTATTCACCAAGAGGATTTCCGGAAATAAATTATCTTTGG
>NW_027104882.1:284312-287229 GCF_000696795.3 Halyomorpha halys | reverse complement strand
GTCACAAAACCTATTGCTACTTTACTCTTTTAATTTACCATGTCTCAGGGGGTAGTCTCCTGTCATTAGAGCTGTTCTTGATGGAGAACACACGGGAAGACCGTAGTGTCTGTTGAGGATAATTCCGTGATAGGCCAATGCGTCGATGTTAGGAGTATCGACATCACCACTATGGAAGCCAACGTCATTCCAGCCCTGTCAATAGAAAAGCTCATAATTATCACTGCTTGTTGAAATGAGACGTGGAAAAGCAAAATGGAAGAAATCCAAAAATGTTACATACGCATAATTAAGGGACGATCCCCTTCTGAACCTAAAATAAAACTTCGAACGTAAAATTTTATTGCTATTGTACGTTTTAATAGCTTAAGTTTGAGTTTCAGAAGTAGAAGTAGATCTCTAATTAAGTATGCTATTTTTTTTTTTAAATTTGGATTCATCCCATTTTGCTCCCCAATATATAAATGCTTTTTGGATAGTCACAAAATTACTTTTTATGAGAAAATAATTTATGTTTAAATAAAATAAATTGTATACAATCTATGTCTCAAAACACTCTTTATTTCTTTTAATGTCTAACGTTTCGGCCAATTCAGCCATCCTCAAGGACAATCTATCACATAATAGCTTTTACTATACATTAATTTTTAATAATTTTAAGAAACAACATTATTATTAATAAAATACAAATACAAGCATTTCTTAAATACAAACTTAAACTCACATCAATGAATCAAAAACTTTTTGCCGGCTCTTCCTTAAGTAGGTCAGTAAGTAAAAGTTGTGTGATGCGCACACCGCACTTTTTTTTTTTCATGTTATTCGAATACAAATCAATAACATTTTTCTCGGTAATTTCCAAACATTTACTCACTCTTGAGTCACAACTATTTCTATTAGGTCGCGAAAATTTAGTGTAAAATTATCCGTGACAAACATTTATTTTCTTTTTAAATTACTACAGAAAATCGATACGCTAGGTGGAATGCTTCTTGAGGTTGACTAAACGACCACTAATCCTTTCAGCTCAACTAAGCGCTATTTGAAAAATACTCAAATAATTGGAGCATTGCAAAAAATCTATTTTTATAAGATTTTTTCATTTTACATATAAAATTGTTTTGATAAATATAGTAGGAAATTGCTGCAATCTGTTTTAATTAGGAGTCTTGTCTAAATTAAAATTTAGATTTTAAACCTTCTGGACTCGTTCGCAAGATATCTGTAGTAAGATGGCAAGATATTATTAATAATAATGATGATGATAAAGTCCTCGCGAACCCGAAGGTTCGGTGCCGCTACCACCAGTTTCTACATACATCTGCTCAGTGACGCCCCTCCAAACCTAATTCTACTAAATCAGTTTTAGCACAATTTTCCCACTTACGTTTCGGTCTACCCCTCAGACCTGTCGGTTCAGAGTTTATTAACGTTTTAAAGATCCGTCCGTTACTAAGCCCCACAATTTTACAAGCCTAACTTATTCGACGCAATGCTATAACCTAAATTATATTTACAGGTTGCAGTTCTCTCAATTCAGTGTTCTATAGTTGTTGGTTAACAATAAATAGTTTCCTTTTACTATTTTGATACCTTTATTGACCGCCACCCGGACTATCTTCTGATAAAATTAGTGAATTATTTCTAAATAATTTACTTATTTAGCAATACTGAAAACTAACTGATTTTATACTTTTTATAGATTTTTCTCATTCTTTCAACCACTGAATCTTCTGTAATTCTCATGAATTCCTATGCTATTCAGAGTGCTGAATTCAATGGAATGCCTTCTTTATTTATTTTTTTAATAGTATTTCAGATAAAAAATAGTGTCTTAAGTCTTCTATCATTAAAACAATTTTTCCCTATAAACAAAATTTTATTCTGATGTAGCAATTAATTTGATCATTGTTTTCATCTTATTTTGGTTACACCTTTCAACAAGGCCCCTGGCTTCATACGTTTCAATACGTCAATGAAACTTTTAAAAAAGGTTCCATCACAAATGTCAATAAAGTTAATTTTTTCTGGTCTATCAAAAATGTGCAAAAACAAATTTTTCCAGTAATAAATTGGAAGTGGCTGTAGAAATTCAGAAACAAATATTTCAAGAAACAAACCTACTTTTGAGAAATTAAAATTTGTACACTAACTTTCGCTGGTATTAGACTTGGCCGATATATTTTTTGTTGGATAGTTTAAAACAAAATAACAGCAACCAGTAAAAACTCTTTTTTTCCCAATGTCGAAATGACGCCTTAGAGATTAGTTCTATGGCTCACATATATTGTTTGACGAGAGAACCAATTACGGTCAATCCGTTTAAAGGTATTTAAGTGTAATAAACCGCAGCCATCAATATGATTAGAAACATTTAATTTTGGAAGGTTAGAGAAATTATTCAATTATAGTACAACTCATAGTATTAAAATAACTCATGGTAATTTAAATAGTTCAGCTACTTTAGCAACACCCAGAAAAAATAAAATTAGCGTAATAAAAAAAATTATACAATCAATAAAATACATATTCAATCAAAATATTGAAATTTATTTTTTATTACGTCAAGAACTGGGTATTTTACAATTTCTTTGGTTATTTTATTATAAAATAATTTGAAATCTCTTTATATACTTCTCCTAAACGAGCTCTTTCCAAGGAAAAAATCTTACAAATCTTTATATCTCTTAACCACTATTTACAACATTTTTAATTGTTTTACTAAATGATAGTTCGTAATAGACAAAATCGTAAATTTAAATACTGAGTTTTATTTTTTTTTTAGTTTATTTTATCTTACAGTGTTAATGGCTAGATATAAATTAAAATCCCAGACCCGAGAAAATCTCTCATAAATGCTCACAGTTGGATTGAACAGAATTTGAAAGGATTTGTTGATTCTCCGATTCAATTTCAA
>NW_027104882.1:281715-284021 GCF_000696795.3 Halyomorpha halys | reverse complement strand
AGATAACATTTTTTTTTCCACAGTATTCTTTTACAATTAATACCAGTCTACAAACTAAATACAAGCTTTTCAATTTACTCCTTTTTTTTCTTTCCCTTCTACAACCCCCTTCCCCCTTTCCCTTACAACCCTTATCTCATTTTATCAACAAATTCCCCTATATAACAAATATTAGAATATTATAAATAATAAAGTAATAAATAAATAAAACAACAAATAAATTATATATATATGTATAATTCTATATTGTATTTATAGATGTATGTTAAAAAAAAATGCACGAAAAAATGTTTTTAATCCAGAACGTGTCTTCAAAAAAGTAGAATTTGATTATTTCACACTTCACACTTACTGTATTTCTAAAATAATGTTATCAAATCAGTTTATTTCTAAATTCTATTTAACTTACAATTTAATTCTTAATCCATACCAAATCATCTGCTATAATGATCACTATATTCGGCCTTTCAGAAACTCCCATGTCCAGATGCACTGTAAGTAAAATGATAAAGCATGTGACAACCTTCATCTCGGCTAAACTATTGGGAAATAACGCTCTCTTTCCATGGCTTCTTCTTTAGAGGTTATTATATTATTAACTAATATTAACTTCTTGATCCTCTTTAATCTGGATAAACATGCATCCTTACCACAATACATTAGCTTATACATGTATTATCTTATTTAAAATAAATTTATGTTCTTTAAGATATAAACATTTTTTTAGTTTTATTAGATGATTTGTTTCTTATAGATACTAAGCGGATAAGTTTGATTTTTTATTATTCCCTTTGAGTGACTCAACTATCTGCAACCATTGATTTGAAGTTTTGTTTCCATTGTTTAATTACTTGCTTTTTACTTATTAACTTATGTTGGTGTTGAGAAGCACAGGGGTAAGTGCTTACTGTTTATTTACTTTACTCATTAAGTTGATTTTTTTTTTATTTTTGCTTATCTTGGTTTAGGAACATGCATAATTAATGACTTCCATACGTTTTAACTATAATTATTTTTCAAATTTTATACAATTCCTTATTGATCTCAATACCATTGTATTTTCTGACATCCTCCATCAAGTTATCCAATCATTCCCACTATGATTCTGTTCCCGGTCTTCAGACATATATACAATGGCAGATTCTTCCGTCACTCCACTACCCTTTCCACCTTCAAATCCCGCTTATTCCTTCATATCTGAGCCATCCAGTTCCAGTAGAACTAAAATTGGTATTCTAATTTACATACAGGCTTAATGAAAACTTCTGTATTGATTCTGAAAAAAATATACACTTTTAATCACTTCTGCCCTGTTATTAATAGGATAAGTTCATTTATGTCTATTTAAAGACCTAAAAATTACTTTATTATGGTTTGTCATTTTTTCATGACTCACTTCCTGACATGCAGGGGCTTCCTTGCTGGGTGCCATCCAATTCTAGAAATGGTTGAGGGTCAGGTTTTTATTTCGTAGGACTGCCAAAGAAATAAAAGCAATCCCTGGATTCGAACCAGTGCCACTCCAAACACGAGCCAATTTAAGTCTATTTATTTGTCTTTTATTATGTATTAATATTTAATTGTTTATTTGCTGATATGAGACACTAAAGGCCCTCAAATATTACTTTCACTTATCTATATATGGAATATACAGTACGGGAAAGAATTACGATCGTGAAAAATATCGAATTCCAGTTTCATACATACAGAAATACAGAACAGTTTTGAAGTCTCTAAATTTGAAAAAATTAAAAAAAAAAAAGCACTGCAACAGATTGTTATTTTATTCTTAATCTAGAGGGAAGTGTCCTTGAATAAATAAAGAATTTATTTAATATGTTAAAAACACTAAACAAAACAAAGTTCCATTATTTAATTTGTACCGAAACAGTTCAATTGTATAATCAGTTTAGTAGTTAAAAAACATTGAGGTGACGCGTCGAGGCGGTTTTAAAACCTTACGCAATGTAAATAAAAATATGCTCCCGCTAGAGATTTTTTTAAATAAATTAATAAATCTAATTTTATTTATTTTATATTTACATTTTTGTTTTCAAGAGGTAGAAAGCCATTTTTTGGCTATTATAAAAAAATCTTTACCTTCACATCCTGCCATATGTTGTTAACCCTTCGTCAAAATTATTCACGTGGTAATGAGTAGTGTAGCCGGTAAATAATTGTAAAATGTTCATATGTTAAATTTGGTGGCAAACATGGTAAATATTTGTTAATGGTTATTGGATTACGTTGTACATCCCTTTTATGTACTAAAATACTACTGTAATATATGTCAGAAGATCCGTAAA
>NW_027104882.1:265518-279910 GCF_000696795.3 Halyomorpha halys | reverse complement strand
TTCTACCATAACTTTTCTTGGAAATTTATTTTCAAAATAGGGTAACGAATTATGTTCGGGGCTGACCTACTTGCAAGCTTACATGGTAAATATTTCCCACTCACTAACAATTAGTATGATATTGAATCCGTTGTTAAAAACAAAAAAATTCTACAATCCAGTTTTTCATTACAAATTCACTATGCCATCTATTTGAAGTCTATTTAACCGTTTTATTTAAATGATTTAAGAAAGGCCATAAATAATCTACAACAAACGAATGCCTTGAATTTCTTCAACAAATAAACTTGATATTTTATCATCACCTGAATACTACTACTTATTTTTTGAAAATTTGTTTTCAAGCTTTGGCAATTTTAATTGTTAACCTTTACTCATTTTACAAAACAGTTATCATCTAAATTAATTTCTCAAATATTTGAATATATTTAATCTTAAGAACTTACGTTTTACTAATTTCCAGTTATTTTTAATCACAGCTTCGGTATTCGTTTCTTCATCGATGTTGATGATTATAGTATCCCTTGCGCCTTGAGTTGACGACCTTAGCGAATCCCATTGGTTTATTCCATCTTTACTCTCAAGTTCATCTGAATTTCCACCTACAAAACATATTAAGTAACTCGATTAATAATTTATGAAATGAGGAGTTAATGTAGGCATTTCCGCCGTAGAATGGTCGAGCAGTCTCCTGTGAATAAGAATTCTCCTTAATTATTTATTATGTATTTATAATTTCCCTCAAACATTCGAGCACCTATTTCTAATTTTAAGTATTGCTAAGCATTGAGGGTATTAATAGGAATAGGGAATATATTTTTATTATAATATATAATTATTAGAAAGTAAAAGTATTATTATTATAAAGTATTTAATAACAGCAGTTCAATTAAATATAAAGATTTTAATAACTGAGAAAGTCAAAGCAACTGGAATACTTGCAGTTACAGAATGTGACTGCAGTCTAGTTAATTTGTTAAAAATGAGTATAAGATGTACATAATTTTTATAACGGGAAAGATATTGATTCTAAGGCATACTGTGTACAACTGCTATCTACAGATTACTATATAGAACTTGTCTACTTGAGTGTTCTTTATAATAACTACTGATCTACACTCTAGTGGTTCTCAACCTTTTGGCAGAAGTAGGTACATAATAATGGTGGCACTCCTACATTATCGTTCGATACAAATAACGTGAAGAGAACAAAGTATGTTTTGTAATATAGAAATTATTTGTACCGAATTGGAATTATTTGAAAGTTTGTTGATTCTTAAATTACTTTGGGGAACCCCTGAAAGTGGCTCGTGAAAGCTCAATGTTCCGCGCAATCCAAAATCACGATTATTATCTCTAACATAACATTTTTATTTATTATATGAAGGCTGAAATATGTTAGAACTAGAGGAGAGGCATTTCAGTAGGTGAGGTGTCGATTGCGGAAGACTGGAAGTAATGTCGTCCTAAAACGGTTCATTGTAAAAGAGAATTCGTGAGAACTTGGGTCATGTCTTGTCCAGAAATTTTGAATCGTGTGTTCTCATGTTAGGGTTACGTTTTTATTTCTGTTTGTTTTTTAGGTCATCATTTAAACAATTTATTTAAACATCTATATTATTAAACAAAATTATTTACTACTATATAGTAAATCTGAAATATTCGGGTGCCGAATTACCTTGTAGTCAGTTCCGATTGGGCAAGTTGTGGTTAAAAAAATCGTCACAAAATTCCATAAGAGAAATGGAGAAGAGTGGTTTGGGACGCCAAACAAATTTTGGAAATTAGTACAATAAATATGGAGTTTTTGGAGAGCAGGAACTATAAGTGATTTGCACAAATTAATGAATACCACGTCAAGACCTAAGACGAAGTCCTCAAGAAAAATTTATAAAAGAAGTTCTTCGAAGATGTGAAAAAGAAAATGTTCTGAAAATTCAGAATAGACAATTATATGATGGAAGGCGGGTATGATAATTTGTTTATAGCAGAAGCCTTGTATGGTTTGTATTATACCGTTATAAATTTTACAATATATTCGTAGGAAGCCTGGCATTGTGGTACATGTGGGCATATATTCATCCGCTTGCTTTAGCTTGGAGACGCCTGGTTTTAATGATTGACGAAGCTTTGTTAAATCTGTATGAGAAGCGTCTATTGCTAACTTATTTGTAAAAAAAAAAAATAAATAATTTAAAAAATAAATGAAACTGATATGGCGTTTTCCCTACCTGCAGCCGCGTAGAGTGTGGGCAGCCAGTCAGATATGTGAAAGTACTGGTCCGAGACGTGCGACAAGTTCTGAAAAAGTGGACTCCACACTGCAGCTACAGTTCTCACTCCTCCGTCGTGCATAGAATCTTTTTCCTGTGTTCAATATTTAAGATCATCAATTTAGATTTAATTTTTTAAAAAATAGCAAAACATATATTTAAATAACAGTAACTACGGTCCCTTATTCCTAATGAATCATAAAACACCTTACACCTCTCAAAGGCCAGTTGGAACCATGGTTGGTAAAAATAGACGAGTTGGTTGGTGCACCGTTGTCCGCGATGAAGACGAGTATGGTGTTGTTGAGGAGTCCTCTCTCGTTCATGGCTTTCACCACTTCCCCCACGGACCAGTCCAACCGTTCGACCATTGCTGGAACAGTACCGCAATTCTAATCAATCCAAGTCTTATTCGACTCCAATCAACAGGTTTGTCATCAGAAATATGAATAGGTTATTCTACAGCATAACATTAAACAGATATAAGAGATAACGTTTAAGAAATTTATCAAAAAAAAAAATTAAAAAACAAGTTATTGTGTTCAAGAAGCTTTTGTTGCTTCTTTTCTATTATTTGATTTTCAAGTTTCATAATATTTTTTTACCGTAAAGGTGGGTAACATCGAACTAGAACACAAAACATAAAGGCGCGTGCTACTACTTACCATTGCTCGAGATAACTATACAGTTCTCTGGCGAGCTTACAGCCCAAGCTGCTCTACGGCAACCGTTTTTTTTTTTTTTTAGTTTATTCTTGTAATAGCCATGAGCTATATTGTAACATTAATAATTACATTATTGAAGGACACTTAATGAAGGTTTTCAGCCCATGGAAGGGAACTCAGCACATTCTTGATCCCAACAAGATTAAACTTGTTAAAAGAAGTAAATGTCTGCTTACACTCTCTAACAACACTGGTAAGTCTAGGGGCTTAAGAGCTTACTGAATATTTTCACGTTTTCGGTACTTTTCATATTTCTTGTGGAGGATACTTAACTTACTCTCTCTTACTCTGTAAAGAGAGTGTCTAATATATAACTTGATTGTACATTATACGAAAAATTGATTATACGTCAACAATTGATTATACGAAATTAAATATTACCCCTAAGATACCCCCTGCCAGTAATATTCTGGACACCATTCGGAGCCTCCCTTTCTATGTCCATGAACGTAGTGTGTACCGCAGCATGGCTCAGGATCAGCAGAAGACCATCGGGTTCCTGATGCTCCTTGATGACATCCACAGCTTCCTTCGTCAGAACATCGGTGAGATAATGGCCGTAGCACTCCCTCCAAGCTCCTTCCTCGTTGCGTCTCACATCTCTACCGGCAGTTACCTGTGTCAACAGAAGAGGACAGAATGGGGAAATTAGAGTCGTACATAGTGATACAAAAATCAATTAGAACCGTTTACATTTTTCTCTTGGAAACGAGTTCTATACCATAGAACCTACCATGGTAGATCATCACCTACCAAACCCACGAAACCAAGAATCAAATTACAATTTAATACCACATTGCATTTATATATAATTTTTCTAAATAAAATATGAAATCAGAAACTAGTTACATTATTGCAGAAAATTAAAAATCTATTGTAATTTATCAAAAATCCCTGGGATATTATATCTTTGAGATTTTTGAAATTTAGGACTAAAAAAATAACATCTTCATAAAAAAAATTGTAGTGAAGTGATATTATATTAATTTCTTATCTATCCATAATATCGAAAGTATTGTTTCAGAATAGAGTACTTACATTTGTGAAGTGCGTGCCATCCCAGTACCCCAAGAACCCGTTGAGGTATCCGAAAAATGAGTCAAACCCTCTTCTCGTTGGTAGATGTTCTTGAGTTGCATATCCTAGGTGCCATTTTCCGATTAGATGCGTCTTATACCCGAGCTTGGAAAAATACTACCCACAATAACAAATATTAGCTATTGTATATTGAAAGTATATTGGGTTTATATTATTTAGTTTATATTTATAGATACCTGAGGCATGATCATTACATCAGTTGGCAACCCATCATTGACTCCTGAGCCGCAAGGAGTTCCTTGCATACCTACAAAAAAGATTTAATTTATATTAAAAATTATTAAATATTGTTCCTAGATTGTTTTTTTCGTGTTTTCATTTCTTTCGACTACAATTGACTGAGTTGATACAGTCTAATGGATCTGATCCAGATACACACAATGATGTTGTTGATATTGGTCTGGACAGAAACCCATGTCTTTACTCAATATCTTCTTCAGACGGGGTGGGGAAAAATACAATGTAACAACTGATACCCGGTATGACTGAACTGTTATATCAGACGATATTAGCTAATGTGAAATCTATTGCTAGGATTACTGTTTAGTTACTCAACAGAAGGACAATCCAAACTGTTCATAAACTCTATTCATTCATTTTTTATTCATTGTTCAAAGCTCCTTAATTAAAAATCGAACCAGGATTGATTTGATTTTATTAAAATAAACAATAAAATAAATAAGTAAATTAAAGAAAACAAATAGTAAATTCACATTATTCCTAAATTACCATGTCTTAAAGGATAGTCCCCTGTGAGTAGAGCTGCTCTTGAGGGACTGCAAACGGGCTGCGCGTAGTGTCTGGTCAGGATGACTCCATGGTAAGCCATGGCGTCGATGTTTGGGGTATTCACATCACCGCTGTGGAAACCAACGTCGTTCCAGCCCTGTCAATATAAATATCTCAATACATATTTTAATAAATATGATATAATAGTAATAATATCTATATTAAATGAGTTTTCTCACCGAAACATTTTTGAATTTCCCTGCCTTAAAATCAACTGTTCAGTTTTTATTGTGCATGCCAAGGTATTGAAATGCCTAATGCACTTCTCTACTGAATTTTGGGCAAAATATTTATTTGATATGATAAGTTCATAATGTCTAAATTAAACAGAATTTATCTTTTATTTGATTCAATTTCAGTATTCAATCCAAACAGAGTTGCATCTTGCACGCATCAGTGCCTTATTACTATTTTAAAAAGGTACTAAATGATTTTTACAAGAAATAAACAACTTTCAAGCAACTGAAGATGTGCCTACATAGTTGCTGGAGTATTAGTATAAATCAGATGTTGGTAACCTTTTATCATTTTGAACCAAAATATGAATTTCAGAATGAAGTTTCAGGTCAATAGGAACTGTATTCATATAAGCATTAAAAGCGAAAAATTACAGGAATATCTATATATGTTTGACCATTATATATGCTATATATTAGATATGATCTCAAAGTTCAGGAAAACTATTATATTTGTTTATGTAATATATGTTTATAATTTATTTGCTTGATATTTACTTAGTACTCAATTTGATTACTGTTTCCAGAACGCTTGATTGGTCACTTTAGGTTTTAAATAGTGACCCTTACGTCATTGTCAAGAACAGCAGTTCTATGGTCCGACAGCCTGGGGTGACCCTTAGCATTGGGGTTATTTTGATTCACCAAATGACCATATCTGCCTGTATTTTTTATTGACTCCACATAATTATTCATTATATTACGTTTAACATTAGCTATATATGTGTGTGTGCTTAGTTATAGTTATTACCTATTTAGATATTATTAGGTCATTATTTTTATCGTATTCTTGTATCATTTTGATTTATTCTCATTATTATATAAATTCACTAATCGTAAATCTGCAGCATTGCTATTTACTTCAAAGTCCTTTCAGTTCTTTCTATTATTATTATTTTTTTCTATAGATTGTAGTAGCCAAGCAACGCCCTAATATTCAAAATTTTAATTAATAAATTTCACTAATATCTATCATTTTTATGATTATGATAGATGCCGTACCATATTTGATATAATTTTCTAAATGAATAAAATAAAATAAGAATAAAATTTAAATTACTGATTTGAGAATGTTCTTGTTTTGAAAAACTAAAACTATAGATTTACTATGTGGAATTTAAAAAAAAACATTGGCCATAAATCAGTTAATTCTAAAAACATACCAAGTCATCTGCAACTATCATCACTATATTTGGTCTTTCACAAACTCCGAAGTCCAAAACAACTATAGAAAGTAAAATGATAAATCCACTGACAACCTTCATCTTGAGTAACTGCTTGAGAAATAACTTAGTTGTCAATATCCTTGCTTCTTCCTCAGAGGTTTTAATATTAATTTCTTAATCCCTTAATTACTGAATAAACGTGGGATCCGTTACTGCCATTGTATCAATTATTTAGTTAATTAAATAAAATTAAGTTATTCTTATCAACAATTTTAATCTATGTTATGTATGTATATTTAAAATTCTTATTACATATTTCTCACATATTGGTCATATTTTCAATTTCCATATTTAAATCATGTCATCTATATAATGATAGTTCTTAATAATAAATTCTCATACTTCTACATTATTTAAATTATTTTGTTTCACTATAGGTGCATTTATTTACCTCTGTAGTACAAACCAATGCTCTATATAGAACATTACTTTTTTGGACCATATTAACATGCCCAATATGTTGTTGTCCAATGTCCAATTTTATTTCTATTGTTCAATTTAAGTTAAAAATTATCATTTTTTTGATTATTACCATTTTATTATTATATATTTCCCCTGATTTTTTTAATATTTATATAGCTAACCTATTTAATATATATATATATATATATATGGGCATCGTTGGAAAACATGGCTTATTGTTAAATTGTTATTGCAATACTGGCAGTTCGGAGGCGTTTCAAATAAGATAGGAGTGGGTGAGCCTCGTGTGACCTATTCTCTGCCTAGTCAGTACAACTTCCTCTCTGGCTGGAGGTACCCCCAGGGCCTGACATCCTTTTTAATTTACTGATTGGGCTTTCGTTCCACAAAGATTGGCATTTATCTTTGATTTCTTTTAGAAGAGGCCTTAATTTAAGTTTTCGGAGACATCTCTTCGCTAATGGTTCCTGAGATATAGTTTTTCATTAATCACATTTTTTCCCTAGAAGTCAATATTTTGCGAATTTATTTTGTCAAATATACAAAAACTCTACTACTCCTACTAAGATATATTTAATTAACTACTAAATATTACATACAACTAGCTTTAATTTGATTGCTAATAGACGTCTAATGATTCCTGAGTTGTAGTTTTCCCAAAATAAATTCACTAACTATATTAATTTTCATTATAAAATGTTGCTTTTTAAAAAACTATTAAACGTGAACAGTTCTATTAGGTCTCGTATTTCCAAAAATTTACTCTATTTTCCATGAAGTTCTATTCGGTTTTCTCGTCTTGTTGGTAGTTTTAAAAATATGGAACTCCGAATGAAGTTTTTTTTTTTTAACGATTTGAAACAGCCACTATTTTTTATTTCCCTTTACTATATTTGGTAGACTCATCAATTTTGACTTGTAACCATACAAATATTTCATTAAAGTAATCAAAAATTGGGGTGATATAACTGACTTTTTTCCACCGCTATCTTGCACTATATAGTTTCTCCCTACTATTCGTCTTGGTTATGTACCAATCCGTTTTCTTCTTCCCTTTAACATGTTATTGGTTATTTTCATCCCGTCACAGAGCCCATCGTGGCCATCCTCAGATCAGTTTTCCCTTTTATATCTTCGACATGATATCATCTTTATTCATCATTAATGTACTAGGTCATTATGAAATGACTTAGTTTAGTTTTTAAGAAATATATAAATATGTCAATGTAAATATGTATTTTATAACAAACGTAAATTTTAATATCTTTACTGTTGTTGAGTTCGTTAGGGTGTGGATTGAGGTGTAGTATGATAGTTGTGATCCATAGTATAATGGGTAAAATGCCATAATTATTTTTATAGCACAATAAAAGTAAATAAATTCCATTACTATCGGCTAATATAGTTTTTATTGTAATTGTTAACTATCATAATGATTCGTGTTGATTATATTTTTAAAAGTCTATTTTCTATCTAAAAAAATTATTTTAAATTTTCATGAACATTTTGTAATTTCTGCTTCATATTTACTTATCAATATTCATAACGAAGTTTTTAGTAAACATTTTTGAATTTAAAATTAAAGTGAATCACGTAAACCAAGGAAGGAAGACAATAGGAAAAAAAATTGATAAGGTCACTTCCTCGACCAACAAACCTTAAACCAGCAAGGAACTCGTATTTATTATGAACTTAATTCAACGATAATTGACAAACAGTGCCGGTAGTATTAACGAAAATATCTTTTTAAATTGAAAAAAAAGAAGAAATTTTGAACATTTTTCTTTATTTTATATATAAATATCAATACTTGTTTGTTCCTACTTTTTGCGCTTCCATACCGTTTATACCATTGTGATGGGGCTTATTGCTTGATGTTCAGGATTTTTCCAGGGAGACTATAGCCTGTTCTGATTTAATTTATTATTAAATTTAATAACAGAATAATTTTTGGTGCGTAGCTCAGAAAATATACATTTTTGTCATATTTCTTTCTGACGAATAAGAAAAAAGTATTAGTGATTCTATTAAATAATTTGTATGCACTAGTAAAAAGTAAAAAAAAAAAAAAAATAATGAGGATTCAGTAAAGTAGTTTAAAAAAAAAATTGTTTTATGAGAAAGAAAATGATATTCTTCGCCTGAAACTTTTAAATACCATTTTTCAAAGATATTAAAAATTACAAAATTCTTATCCTTATTTATTTTAAATATTTTTTTCCCTGTGTCCATTGTCATCTAATCATTCGTAACTCTTTTACTTTTTTTTCAATTCTTACGTAAATACAATTGTATGAAAGCTGAATGTCTTCTTATATATTACCACTATTTAGATTTATTGCCATTATAAGGGAGAAATATTGTTTTCTAATAAAGACAATTTTTTCGGTTTTAATCTGTTAATATGATCCGGTTTGTGCCCTTTGGTGTTGTATATAGGCTCCAAAACCACTGCCAAGTTTGGTGTAGATGGGTTGAATCTTGTTGAAGTTCTGTATTATTATTATATGTAATGTTATTTCAGTTTGGTATTGATGATCACCACTCAACCAACGGAAATGGAAACTCGAACAGTAACACGAGGAACAGTACGACGGGGCGATTGAGGAAGAGGAAGTAGAGAGAGCCATATACAAAATGAGAAAAGGAAACGCTAATGCGAGCGTTGTAGGCCCTTTTCCAGAAAGCCTGGGATGAAAAAAGGGTACCAACACTAGTCTTTACACAAGTTGAGAACCTAATAGGAGAAGAGCAAGCTGGGTTCAGACCCGGACGCCAAACCCATGACCATATTTTCTCATTAAGAAATGTGTTACAGAAATCCTGGGACCTGGATAAAAATATGTACCTGGCTTTCCTTGACCTCAAATCTGCCTTTGACTCGGTTCCTCGAGATGAAATATGGGAAACTCTCAGAGCGAAGAACGTTCCGAGAAACCTGAAATCAACATGCAACTGGGAGTTATGGAGTGGTAAGAAGAGCTTCAACGAAAATAAATACCAACAAAAGTAAGATTCTGCAAGTTTGAAGAAAGAAGGACGATGTCCATATAAACTGTGATGGAGATGAATTAGAAGTGGCGTCAGACTTCACATACATGGATACAGTGATAGACGGATCTGGGAAGGTTGACGCAGAAATATATAATAGGATTAGCAAGGCAAACTCAGTAAACTACCAGATATGTAACACTGTTTAGGGAGGAGAAAATGTCATGCGGCACATCTTCAAAACAGTGTATCTGCCGATACTTTTGCAAGGAGCGGAGAATTGGGTAATAACAGATCGACAGAAGAGCAGAATCATCACTGCCGAAATGAAATTTTTGCGAAGTACAGTTCGAAAAACAAGGAGGGACTGAGTTCACAATGAAAGGATTCATCAGGAGTTGAAGATCAGCAGGTGAAGTGGTTCGGCCATGTTATCAGGATAGACGACCACAGAGATCCTTTAAAGACGATGGACTATGTCCCTGATGGCAGAAGACCTAGGCCCTAGAATGTAATATCTTGACTATATTGAGTGACTCAGTAGGGCGAGGAACCTAGCGAAAAATAGGGAAGAGTGGAATTTCTGGCTGAATGCTCCTTTACGCTGAGAGGCACTTAAGAGAAAAGCAAAATAAGAAGAAGTAATGTTATTCAATGTGTAAATAATAAAATATATTAATTGATATTAAGGTTTCAACTGTTCTTAATTGAACAATCTGTATCCCTAAATCTAATAATTGCGAAGCATTATCGGGTCTACTAGTTGTTTATATATCATCAATATAAACTGCCAGAGATATGAAACTAGTTTTTCCGATACCTAAATGTTAAATATTATTCTGGCCCCACTTGGAAATCTGTTAGAAGATAAAATATAATATTGTAGATGTAAGAATTATAAAAAAAAATAAAAATAAATGAATAAACGAAGTTATTAAAAATCAGACAATTCTCATGTAAATAAAGAAAATGGAAGGTGCAGAGAAAAAAAATTCGGGTGATATTGTCGTCAAGAATGAGTGGGTATGCGATCGTACAAACAATACGTTAAACCAAGTGGAAATAGTTGATGTCATCTATAAGTAAATATGAAAGACCGTTTAGATGAAATCCTTTCGTAAAACCTCATTGTTTCTAACATTTATTGACGATTTATTTTTTTCAGGATTAAGAAAGAAATGGAATATGATAAGGAAAAATCTCTATTTTATTTAGTGAATATTTTATACTATATGATTTATTGAGAAGGATTAGTTTCACTTTTCGTCATATCCAGGTCAATTAGGTCTACTGAGATTACTAAAATTCACTTCTAAAGAATATCTTTGTTCATAGAATCGTGGATGATGTAGTGCTAAAATACACTTAACCTTACCTTAGGATATGAATGAAAGATATTGATATTTTGCCGCAAATTTTTTAAAACAAATTATACACAAGTTAGTATTATTTATATTTTTATGTACATTCATTAAAATTTACATTTAATTTTTTTTTAACATCATATCTTTTGTAGAAGAAACAAAATTGTGACCTATGGATGCAGTAACCAATTAAAGCAAAATTACCATTTTTAATTTACCAAATCTTTTTTTCAAATTTTGTTTGGTTTTGTAAATAATAGTTAAAAAGTTTTGTTAAATTCTTTTTAGAGAAGGTTGTGGTATATAGATAAGGTTATGGTGTGAAACTTGATTAAAAAAAAATAAGACTTCTGGACGAACCAAAAATGAATTGATGTTACATTTGTAAAAGTTTCTAAATTAAATTAATTGGAAATAAAAAAAGATATTTCAGAAACGATATATTAATATCATCGATATTTTTATTAATAATAACAAAAATTACCCAAATAGTCTCAACCATCTTTATTTAAACATATTACATATCCAACGTTTCGGCCGATCCGGTCATCATCAAGAACAATCTAATAAAATAACAGCTTTAATTATACCTTATTATTTAACAGTATCAAAACTATTAATTATAATTTGCATACCTTAATTTTACATAAGATCTCCGCATATAATGCTGTTTTAATATTGTCTTGCTTTTGATTACACAATGATTTTACATATGGAAAATAATACTTTTAAATGAAAAATACTTGAAGAAATCATTAATTATACAGTTAATAATAAATCAGTCCCGTGTAATTTAAACCTGCATTATGAAGAAATCTTATGTAAAATTAATTTTTGATAAGTATAGTTGAATTTTAGATAATTATATTGTAACTAAATTTTATAGGATTGTTAATAATAAAAAAATAGATAAAATATCGTGCGAAATAAAATGATAATATGTCTGTGATAAGTTGTTGATAGTAAAATAGAAAAATTGTGAAGGATAGATATTATTAATAAATGCTATAGTGTAGTTATAATTAAAGATGTTATTTTATTATACTGTCATTGATGATGGCCTGTAAAACGTTGGACATATAAAATGTTTTTATAAAAAAAATGAGACTATTTGGATAATTTTTTTATTAATTATTTATTTTTTTTTATTAAAACTGCTATTCCCCAACATAATAATAAAAATATATATAATCATCATATTTATAAATATAGGTAATGCGTTATTTTTTTCACCTTCACTTAATGCAGGGATAAATAAACGAAAATACAACAATTTTATTAAATATCGTATGTACAAATTATTATACTCGTGTATCATAAGGACATATCATTTTATCCATGGAGACCAATAGTCGTTCCAGTTCTTCGGATTCGCCCTGCTGTCGAAGTACTTTGGCGAGACAGGTAACAAGCTAGGCCTATAGCTGTCTATGATCGCCTTGAGGTCAGCGACGATTTGGCTGTTGTTAGCTGCCAGGTTGTAGCACTCTGTGGGGTCGTTCAAGATGTCGAAGAGGCAGTAATCGGTGTGACAGTCCTCTGCCATTGCTGATGTTTCGTTGGGACAAGGACTGTTCAAGGAAGCAGACTCCTTCAGCATTTGATATTGATCAGGGATCGGACCAAGAATTTGAGCGACTGCACTCGTGTTCACTTTTTCTGCATCGTACTTCATCCATCGACCGCTCTCTCCGTAGTAGTAATCATCGTTGATTCCCATTAGTTTAGGATTATTATCTGATAAGAAAAAAAAATACAATATATATTCTCATATGGTCATTTCTCTGTAAATTTGCGTATTTTATGTCTTAGTGTATTTACAAGAAAAGAAAAAAATAGTAAAATAAAATTTGAAAATTTAATTAGTAATTATTCGAATATTGAGACACAGCTAACAGAGGTGTATATTGACTAAAGTCAGTCCTCAACCTATCTCAGCAATGGTGTGCCCTAATTTAACTAAACAAGTTTCTGTCAAACTATTTCCCTATTTATTCAGGAATAGTTGTATTTTTTATAAAATGTTAATTTACTATTCTACCTTTTAAATTATCGAGGAATTGTGAATGTCCGCGTTAATTGATATATTTAACACTACAAAGCTTTGAACCCATAACAAGTGTGTTTATAAATAAATAACGTCATCAGTTACGGGTCGGTCCGCATTCTTCGACCTGTTCGTCCCTCTGGAAATGTGAATAAATGATATTGTTTTCCGATTTTTTTTTTTCGATTAATTTACTGTAACTCTAATAGGAAATATATACTGTCTGTAACGCTGACAGGAAATATATATTTTCTGTAACGCTGACAGGAGGTATATATTTCTTATTATTTCGTCGATTAAGTATTAAAAACTGGAATAAAACTTTTTTATTTCTTGTTCCGTTGTCCAGATCAGTCTCATATGTTTTGTGCAGGATTTTAATTGAGAACAAATAACAAGATTATGGGAAAAATATACAATTATTGTTTCCAATATCTTAAATTATTTATTATATTTGTTTCCATTAGTCCTAGATTTTTAATCTCTAATTATTTTATGTCAATATTAAGATCTATTTGCATAATCGTTTAATTTTGACGCTTTAGTAAAAACAAAGAACGTTTTAAGAAATGTATTTAAAAAATAATACAATAAACACTAATACGAAGTCTAGTTTCAAAATTTATTTCTTACATCGAATCTTATCCTAACCAGAATAAAGTTATCGAAAAGCGTTCCTTAGAAGGTGAGACTAAATTTAATATTAATTGTTATTATTTGACTTTTTAAAAAATTAAAAAGTAAAAAAAAATTAATATCATGATTGCTACCGAATGCATTAAATGGATTCCATTAGCAATAATTTTGTATTGTTTTTTGATACATTTCGAATAGATTTTATTTGCTGTAAAAACAACCTTATTCTAAAATATGATTTACGTAAACGAACATATTCCTATAAATTTGTAAATCATACCTTGAACATTTGGAAAATACTTAACATTTAATTCATTTCTCAAATATTTTATAATTTATTAGAACCTAAAAACTTACGTTTTACTAATTTCCAGTTATTTTTAATCACAGCTTCTGTTTTCGTTTCTTCATCAACGTTTATGATTATAGTATCCCTTGCGCTTTGCGTTGAGGACCTTAGCGAATCCCACTGGTTGATTCCATCTTTGCTCTCAAGTTCTTCCGATTTTCCTCCTACAAAATGCATTAAGGAGATAGATTCAATTATTATGAATATTATTCTATTATAATTCTATTATAATATT
>NW_027104882.1:262179-265468 GCF_000696795.3 Halyomorpha halys | reverse complement strand
CTATTTCCAAGTTCTCACAAAAAAGCAGTAGTTGAAGCTTTTAAACCCAATCAAACCTTAAATTTACAGATATATTAAAAGACAAATTAAATTATATGAGAGATTGCAAAAAATTTTTTAATCTCTAATTTAGTCAATCGATGTGGTTAAAATATTCATCAAAAGTGTTTATTGACAATATATTATTAAAAAAATAAATGACAGCTTATAATGTTTACCTGCAGCGGCATAGAGTGTAGGCAGCCAGTCGGAGATATGGAAGTACTGGTCTGAGATGCGCGATAAGTTCTGGAGAAGGGGACTCCAAACTGCTGCTACTGTTCTCACTCCTCCATCGTGCACCGAACCTTTTTCCTGTTGGCATTGTATAATATTACTATTATAAGAACAGTAAATACAGTGATTATTTCCATGTAAACCAAAATAAAACACCTTACACCTCTCAAAGGCCAATTTGAACCATGGTTAGTGAAGGAAGACGCGTGGGTAGGTGCGCCGTTGTCCGCGATGAACACGAGTATGGTGTTGTTAAGGAGTCCTCTCTCGTTCAGGGCTTTCACCACTTCCCCCACGGACCAGTCCAACCGTTCGATCATTGCTGGAACAGTATGTAATTCTTATGAATTGAAGACTTGTTTGACTTCAATCTATTTCAACTGGTTAGTAGCCTAGTCATCTGAAATTTAAATACATTATTCTTAATCAAAATATAAAAATTCTGATCAAATTAAATAATCTATAACATTTATCTTTAATGAACCAAATTTACCAGCCGGACCAGTCATTGGAAAATAGAACATGAGGACAATACTCTTGTATACTTATGATTTTGTCCTCATCTGTGGTACGATTAAAAACATCTACAATACAGCAGGAGGAATTGTAAAGAAAAGAGATGACAATCAATGTCTCTCTAAGAGTAATGAAATAAATATAAACTGCCTGGGCAGAACCGATTGGGAGATAGCAAAATAGGAACGCTACCTAGAGCCAACCAAATCTACTTCAGCATTACAAAAAGACATCGGAGTGTGGAGCAGGAGACAAAACACCACATTTACAAGAAAGTGGACTCAATCGAACCAATGGAAGCGAGAACTGGGTCATGCTTCCTCAGCAGATTACCCGAATTATTGGAACTTTACGTGGGGGTTATCTACAGGGTCTCACCCTATTCTAACACCAAGGTGGGGTCGTGGGACCGCCAGAGAAATAAAAGTCGATCCCCCCAGGTCGGAGTTGAACCGGCGTCGCTGCAGTTTTCAGGTTGTAAACAAAAACTCACGCCTCAACCTCCTGCACTACAGGCGGTCCCTTTTTTTAAGAGAACATGTACTAAACAATTATTGTACACAATTTGAACTTACCCCTAAGATATCCCCTGCCAGTTGTGTTCTGGACACCATTCGGAGCCTCTCTCTCTATGTCCATGAACGTAGTGTGTACCGCAGCATGGGTCAGGAGCAGCAGAAGACCATCTGGTTCCGGGTGGTCTCTGATCACCTTTACAGCTTCGTTGGTCAGCAGTTCGGTGAGATAATTGCCGTAGCACTCCCTCCAAGCTCCTTCCTCGTTGCGTCTCAGATCCCTACCAGCAACTCCCTGTTTAAACAGAAGAGAGCCCATTTTTGCCAAAATTGATTATTTTGTTAATAAAAGATATATCCCTTAATGGATCTTAAATGTCAGAAAATCACTTTCAAATTTGCTATAAAGCTGTTGATAAACATTTGTTAATTCTTATGAAAAGAAGAAGACAGTAACACATTGACCATCGATCTATGGCTATTATTTTGATTAAAACTAAGAAACTATCTTTGTCTTATCACCAAAACTAATTTAAATAATACATAGCATTTAAATAAAAGTGCATTAATTTATTATTCATTCTCAACTTCAAAAATGATGTTATAGAATAGTATACTTACATTAGTGTAGTGTGTGCAATCCCAGTAGCCCAAGTAGCCGTTGAGGTAACCGAAAAAGGAATCGAACCCTCTTCTTGTTGGTTGTTGTTCAGGAGTTTCATACCCCTGGTGCCACTTCCCGACTAGATGAGATTTGTACCCAAGCTTCGAGAAGTACTAACGATAATAAACAATATTAGATACTAACAATATCTTTGGTGTGCATTGGTTATCTAGCTATGGTTCATGGAAATTACCTGAGGCATGATTTTTACAGCAGGTGGTAATCCATCGTCGACTCCTGCTAGGCAAGGAGTGCTTTGCATTCCTTTAATAAAGAAGATGAAGAATTTTTAACTTTTAATTACTCTTAATAGAATGTTTTTTTTATCGATATTCATAAAATACCAAAAATAAACCGGTCTGATATTTCATTAGTTTTTATAATACAATGTTAATTCTATAGGGGAGTGGAGATCTACTGTTTCCAAGTCAGTGTTTCAAGCATAGCTTAAAGAGATAGGTCATGTTTTTCAGTGTTATTTACAGATAACTTACAACTTCCATATGTCACAAATATCCTTATATTTTACTAAGATATATTTCATTGACATATATTCTATAAGTCACAAATATCCTGCTCCTCACCATTTTGTCGCTGTACCGACAAAGCCCTTGATTTTCAACAAAAAATCTGTTGTCTGTATAAATTATCGTTATTAGGTAGTTAATAAGAGAGATGGAGCATAAATGCCTAGACAAACATGTTCAACCGTTGAAAGTAGGTTCTGTTATAAGTGATAAATATAAGTGAAAAGAGGACATTGTTTGTATAAAAGGCTTTTTAAATTTAAGATATATAAAAAAAAAGTGATATTGTGACATGAGCAATTAGCCTTGAAAATGAGATTAAAAACAAAGACATCAATATTAAGGTTGTATCCTTGAAAATGGCCTGAGGGCCGAAACGTTGGAGAATTTTTTAAAGAATAAAAGTTGAGAGTAAAATGGATCAAAAATGGTGTATGTTAATAATAAAATAAACCACTCTCAAACAATCATATAATAAGTAATAAACATTTTATTTTGAAACTACATATCTCCTTCTTCTGCAGTGGAACTACATTTTAAGGAGTTTTTGAGTTTAATTTAAGAGTGGCTATTAAGTTTATCATATGCTAGGGATTATCTTATATTAATTAAAAACGTAACCTAAAAATTATGGCGTAATTACATTTCTGATCAAGTCTCTTCACCCTTATGATTTCTGCTTCCCAAAAATAAAGCAGAAAAAAAACTATTTTTAAAACCACGTAACCCAAAAGAATAGTATTTCAAAAGGAAGTACTATTCTTTTCAACTTCAGATTAGTTTCTTTTGGT
>NW_027104882.1:254551-260117 GCF_000696795.3 Halyomorpha halys | reverse complement strand
TTAGTATTCTGTGAAAAAAAACAAATCGACGGTAATTTAAATAACCGTTAAATACATACAGAGAAAAGGTGGCCTAGGATAAGATATAAAATTTCTAAAATTATTTAAAATATTTTTTTCTCTGCTCCTAGGACACATTGGCAAGAACTCTCAGATTTGCATCTATTAATTTTTTTATCTTGTATCATTAAAAAAGAGTTCATTGAAATTACTAATCCCACGTGCGTAGCCTTCACTTGTGAATCATTTTTTTTTGGAGAGGCTTTTACATCTAAAATACATTTATCAGTATAACAAACATTATTCTTCTTTAAAAAACACAGTTAAAAGGTTTAGGTTATTTTACCAACTTATAGCAATATTTCCAGTAGTAGTACTAATGACATATAATTTTAATAATGTGACTGGGATGAAGATTTTTGAAATGGCCACTGGAAAAGGCCGAAACGTTGCAAAAATGTGAGCAACATATATATGTATAGAATAAAACTTATTATTATGAGTTTTATTTTAAATAATATGGTCCTAAAGAGGTTTTGATTGATATTTTAAAAGATATGTTTTGATTTAAGTCTCTTGATGTGTTATTTCGAAATATTTCATATGTCTTTGACCCATTTATTTTTTTTTTATGATTGATTTATCGTTTCTAAATATTTGAATAAAAATGATGCAAGGGTTTTTTATCTGTTGCTCATACCATGCTATATCTATTATTACATATAAATCATCCATACATACTGAATCTCTTAATCCATACCAAATCGTCCGCTACTATAAAAACGATGTTAGGTCTTTCACATCCGTTGGGACATACATGAAACACCAAGACAAAAACGATAACTGCGAAGATGAAAGAAGTCATCTTCAAGACTAGCCAAGCACGGCAGACTGTCTCCATTTATATACCTTCTTGCCATATCAAGATAGTCAAGATAGTAGATAGCTTAGTAATCCGTTTAGATCCGATCCAAGATATATTTTGTAATATAATCTGTACCAAAACACAATAATTTATTCCCTTATATCGATGAGATTCGTCTAAAATAAGTTCATTATTTCATCGTAGTCTGATAAAAAATTAAGTTAAAGAAAAATAAATCTAGCCTTTATGCCAAGCATTGCTGTTTAAGGGAAATGGTTTTTTTTTTTTTTAATTAAACGGTCCTACCATGTAAAAAAAAGTTTATGCATAAATAGTTACTACTTCAGAAATACTGTATAAATATATGTTTTGCTTTTGCAGGATGTTATCTCAAGGTAGATTACGACTATAAATGCGCTAAGACTATAACACGTGGATGTTGAACATGATAAGCTTAACATATTAAAACTAACAAGATTAAAAACAAATCTACTGCGGTACGCGCATCGCACTAATTTCACTTATCTCTTCTCTTTACATTCGTCTAACGTTTTGTATAGATTGATGGGTTAGTATTGAAGTTTCTGCTGTTTTTGTGAGTTACGAAATAAGTTATAACTATATAACTTTACATACATCAAGATCGTGAGGCGAAAATTACGAAAAAAAAAATTTATTTTTCAATTTCCAATAAACTTCGCCTTGAATTGGAATATAGGAATATAAATTTTGTTTCTAATAAGAATACAACAGTTTAACAAAAGATGACAAAACAGTAATAAAGAGAAAAAGATTGGGGAGTCTCAGTTTTTCCCTTTTTGAATCGAATATCTCTATTTTGAATTTTTGCTTCTATTGTTATTCATAAAATTCTTTATCCATTTTTTTGTATTGTTAACGATCGGAACTGTTTATTTTTTCAAATTAAAAAAATAAAAGGTGATTCAGAGAAATATATTTTTTAAATTAGAAGAAAAAACTCTGTTAAACTACTTCAATGTGGATAAGGCCTTGTAGATGTTAAAGACCATTTAATTGTATATTGACATGCCGAGTTTAATTAAAATCGTTTCAGAACTCCGATAAAAAATGTGAAAAACGTAGCTGTCACATCCCAGGCATATACCAGCCTTAAATATGTAATTTCAGTTTCGTACTTTTGGTTTTTGAACTAAGCTGACCTCGTTCATACACGACGCACAAATGCACGCGCACACAACCATACCCATATATATAGCTTACGGCAGGAAATATTAAGTTCCTATTATTAAAATGGAACTCCCATTCAATTACCGCATGAAAATTGATTTAAATTGTAATAGAACAGAATAAGTTAACAGAAGCTGACTCAAACACTGCACTGCTTAAGCCACACTGTACTACCGGGATTGTTAAGCTACATTAAGCTCCTACTCTCCTATTACAATATAATTTTCCTGCTAAAATTGATCAGCGTTGCCCCTTCCTCCTCAGCACTTCCATTTCATATCTTCTTCCGTCACATAATTAATTTACTACTGTATATTTTTTTTTTTTTTATTGAGATGAAGAACGTTTAGGTAAAAAAGTTTCATTTTAAAAAGTTTGGATAGAGCCTTTTCTAATAAAATGCGGTATAACGTTTGGTTAAATGGAGAAGATACCGCACTCCGGCGAGAAAATACACTTTGAAAAATCTACTTAGCACTCTACTTTGCGATGAAATAAGTCTTAAACAGCTATTTCTTTGTAACTTTTTATGGTAATGGTATCAACATTGGTAATCGACATAATTTTTTAAAAGTACTAAAAAAATCTGTCTCAATCAAAAATTTCATTATATATTTATTTTTTCTTCTTGTTATTATAAAATTTATTCATTGTTTATAACTAATAAAAATGAGATATGTGAAACGTAAATACATCCTTAAGCCCTAATAGACTATTCAATGAGGATAAGACCTAGCTGATATTGAAGACCACTTGGTATGACGAGTGTAATACAAATTTTAAGAGCAGCTTTTAAAAATGGTAAGAAAATGCAAAATCCATAATTTGGCACTTCCATTGAGTCGATATCAGCGAAAACCTTGCTGTAACATTCCAAGCCTTTAATTTCAGTCCAGTACCACTTTTGTTTTTGAGCTAGGCTGATCACTTTTACAGACACACACATACATACACACTAATAAGTGTTACGCTTAATGTTTTTATTACATTTTTATTGAATAGTAAAAAATACCTTAAATGTTTCATTTTATATCTCCGGTTCTAATTTGTTGACCAAGGCCGGGTTCGAACCATAATTGTTAATATTAATTAATAGAATATATACAAAGAAATTATTGGGATCGTGAACATTTTCGAATTCCAGTTTTCGACGGAAATAAATGTTTTGAGGTCTCCTGAATCCAAAAACCGATTTTATTAAACTGAGTACATAAATGTAAAATTGAATGTTCTTTTGATATCAGATAGGTTTTCTTCTCAACGAAATAGTTTGATTTGGCATAAATGACAGATATTTGAACAATCTTCTAAGGTACTGTAGCGAAGGGAGCAAGAAGTTCGACTACAATCCTCAAGAGCGCAGCACCTCGAGACTCACCGAAGCTCTCAAATGTATATATTACTTTCCTTTATAAGGAAAGTTATATATACATATGTTAAATAACATATTGTTATTTTTACATATTATTAATTTTTGTACATGTTACGTAGCAATGTCAATAAATGGTGCCAAAATAAAGCACGAAACTACCTCGAGCAGATAAGATAAAACTGCTTTTCGGTCACGGCCGTATGAACTAGGCCTATAAATAAGGGTCTATAAGAATCTCTTATGAGATCTTTGATGGGCTGAAGGCCTGTGCCAATCCGCTCTTCAGGGTAATCGCCCCTCCAACAAGACCTGCGAGATGGCAAAGCACAGTCCCCTTGGTAGACGTCCTCGCCGAGGGAAGGACTTCGGGCTCTGTAGCTTGAAGTTACCACACCACCACCACAACCAGCCAGAATGGTCCCTTCCCATTCTTTGTTACCCCCCCCTCCCGGCTATTATGCCACTCAGCGGATCCAGTAAACTAGTCTTATAATGCCATACGACAAATAAAGATTCAATGTAAATAAGTTTATATATATATTGTATATATATGTAAACTGTAAATACTGAATAATAAAGAGGTTTTGAAAATAAAAAGCAGCCTCTATCTGAGACAGTTACGGTGTATAGCCGATTCTGATTTCTAAATGGTTGTTATTTATTGTAAACCGTTGGCATGATCTCTCTCTTCTACCTATTATCGTAAGCTTCGGTGACTTGCTACCCTCCTGGCTTACATACCTCTTTCGCCTCTGTCGAAATAGTACCCGCAGGAACATTTGTTGGTATCCCTAACTGGTTCAGTTTTATTTTGTAATAATTACATTCTTCAAAGATGTGTTTGACGGTCACATCACCATGATATTTCCAGCATTCCAGCAGAGGGCCTCTCCTGTTATGAGGTGGACTAGTATCATTCGGGGATGTCCTATTCTGAGTCGAGTGATCACTACTTCTTTGCGGTGTCTACTTCGGGTTGATGTAATCCAGGACTTCACATCTTTCTTTATATATTTTAATGTTCTGGGGGGTCTTTCATCCCTATTGTCTGCCATTTTTTACTTATGCATTCCTTTATAAGGCGAGCAAGTTTCTGTGCAGTTAAGATTGCTGTGGTTCTACCTGGGAGGACTAGTGCTTCTCTAGCAGCTTTGTCGGCCATCTCATTTCCTGTAGTGCCAACATATCCGGGGGCCCAGATGAAGTAGACTGATTTACCTATTTGTTTTAGCATTATTAAGAATTCATGAATTCGTTGACTGAGAGGGTGAACCGAATATATTGCAAGTAGATATTTACGACCTCGTTATATTATCTTATACTGTACTATTCTTGGTAGGAAAAATATAATTACTCTTTGTTTCTATCATAGGAAACCTATTATAAAAATTATACCAACAGAAAAATAAAATGTCAAATTTTCCTCTTTCTTGACTCGAAAATCACGAAAAATAGCAATAACTTGAACAAGGGACCACTATTATACTCAAATACTGGAGACATAAGTAGGGTTGTGATTGAAAGTTAAGAGAAATGTGTACAACACCGGACGTTTATTTACTAGTTACATTTTACATACTGTTAAAACCATGGTTATAGTTTTAAAATTTCAATATACCCTAATTTTTTTGTTTTTAATTTTGAGGGAATCTGAATTTGCTAGAAAAATCCTCCCATATATGTATCATGTCAGTTGATCACTTTTACTTCCAATTCACTAGTATTCCCTTATGATGTTTTTCTTCAAATTTAATATGAATGAAATTACTTTTATTTATTTATTTTTCTTCGTCTTCCACTAGAATTTTCTTTTTTAACAGAATGGCCAGGACTTATTGCTTAGTAAGTTTTTATTATACCTGTAGAAATCTGAGAAGAGTATTGGAGTGCTTTTGCGCTCATTTTTAGAAATCTTACTTTTATGAAAAGTATTTTAATTTATTAAAACTATTTTAAGTCTAAAATACACTAGATTTAATTTTAAGACGAATTAACTGAGAGAAAAGATTTGTTAGGGTTACATTCCCTTAGTTTAGACATATTTATGTTACTATTTATTATATTTTCTATTTAAAAAAATAATTAAAAATGGAACGTCGATGTGCATCAAGGTTAAATAT